>NW_018736130.1:48573-154093 GCF_002204515.2 Aedes aegypti
GATATTGTCGTTCCCAATTCCTTGAACCGCTCTTTCGCTCAATTCTTCGCTGAGTTGTAAATCTCACTGGGGAATTGAAATCCGTTGTTCTGATAGCTGAACCCAAGGGGAATCCGCAATAACAGTAACAACTAACATAAATGCCACTATTTTGAATGCCATGATATTATTTTTACAACGTTGCACATACACATTTGTGCAAATTCCGTTCAAACTATGCTTTCGGTGGTGAAAGAAAAGTGATCACCGTCTTGTATCGATCGAATAATAAGTGCGTGGATCGCGAGTTTTTCGGCAACCGAATTCTGTCCGAAGAAATCCGCAAAGAATCTGTTTTGGACGAAGTTTGACCGGTGACTAACACCTGCTCGCAGCAAGTTTCGCTAGATTGGATGTGACGGCTTAACACCTGCTGCTAGTTGTCCATCCCTCTCCCAACCCGTTTTTAGTTTTTAAACGATCGATCTGTAGCGGCTTTTCGACCAATGAGTAATTCGATCTTCGATGAATAAATCGTATTTTGCTCGAGTTATTGAAAGGAATTCTCTCAGTAGCGCAGTAGAAAATCAAACGTCTCACTCCATACACAAATTTTAGCCAAAAGTATAAATCGTTTTCAAATCGGTTAAAACTTCCACAGACGCGGCATTTCTAGTACATTTGGAAAATTGGGTTTAAAAAAGCAGATTTCATGCATTCGGGTCTCCTAACCGGTGGTTCGCGGACGCTTACGATGCCATGACGACTCGTCAAGGAGTCCAAGAAACTTGGAAATTAATGTCGTTGCTTCTGGCAATTAACTTAACCTTAACCTACATATACAACGCATTAATCATGGCAATAGAAGATTGCAACGAATTTTGTCACCAGCTTTTTCAAAAAGTCTTTCAGTTCTAATAATTAACCTAAAGTGCGCAATGTCAGAGTTTACTATTATTTGTAATTCCCTCATGAGTATTATTCCAAAGATTACAATCATTTCTTATATCTGTGTTATGTTATGTGTTCTGTGTTGGATAATACTGTCATCCTAATTTGTTCAGCATTTACGAAAGTGATGATGAATTTCTCTTGTTTGACTTCGATAATCAAACTGCATTCAATGCATAACTTATTATAGTGCTGGACAGAATCGTTATCCAGTATCAGCCCATAGGGATAGGAATGCTGAATATTTTGTTTTAAAAATATTTTATTTAAAAATAACTAACAAAAATGTTACAATGACTGATTTCATAAAATGGGTAATTCGATGTTATAAGACACAGATAACTGATCATCGGCTATCGTATCTGGTAAAAATAAAGTTGGAACAAGATGTTTTGAACTCGGTAAAAATAATAATGAAACAAAGTTTATGCTAAATAAGTTACAGTATTGCAAGCATTGAATCCAGGGTTACTCCGACTTGTTGCAGCACAACGAGGGTTTGAAGCTTCTGAAGAATACACTAATTCACCAAGTTATTGGAGTGCCAAAAAAATAGTTTTGGTTGAGACTAGTGGCCATAGTCGATTCAGGCTGAATTAGCAAGGGAAAATGAAATCCCACGAAAATCAAAATGTTATTACAAAATCAGTTACCTTTGGCTTTGTGCGCATTGTATTATTGTGCTGTGCGTACACAAATACTTTCACTGGCGGTAATTTTGAAAACTAGGTGCCAAAGGCAATGTAACAATAATTCTAAGCGCTTATGTATATATCAGTAATAGCTGAAATTTATTTTAAAAACTGGATCCAAACTGAAAAGAGAATCTAACTTTTTTGTTTATCGTAATGTTCGACTTGATGGGGCATGTGGGGGAGTTGCAATCATCATTTATAGGCGTATAAAACATCAACTTGTTTCGTCATTTGAAACTAAAGTTTTTGAAACTTTATGTGTTTCTGTTGAAACACAGCTTGGTAAATATACTTTCATAGCTGCCTATTTGCCTTTTCAATGATCTGGACAGCAAGTTAATTTGCTCCAAACTCACTTTTAATGCCAAATATCGGTCATGGAATACGGCAGAATTTTATTTGATGAGTGCTCTTCAGGATATTTCTCAATTCAATACCCTGATAGCCCTACATGTTTGGCAAAGAAAGCTCTCAGTTAATAACTGTGGAAGTGCTCATAAGAACACAAAGCTGAGAAGCAGACTCTGTCCTAGTAAGGACGTTAATGCCAAGAAGAAGAAGAGAAACCCTAAATTTTTTTCTCTTCTAGAAACCCTTTTACGATTGATTTGGTCTTAACCGACTTTAGTCATCTTTGTAGACCACTGGTTACTCATGCTGATTTTGAGTTTGATCGTGTCCCTGTTACATTTTAAATATCCCATGAAACACCACTTACAGTTATTTTCGAGCCGACTGGAATATAAATGAAACATATACCGATAGTAATCTTGATGTTAACATATCTCTACAAACAAAACTTGATATTGACAACGATCTTGAAAGTTAAAAAAATTCTATTACTGGAGCCAGGGGCATAGCAATACCAAAATGTGAAGAATTTGAATCCGTTATTATAGACGGTAATCTTAAAATCTTGATCCGTCTTAAAAACATGAAAAGAAGGAAATTTCAACGCATTCGCGATCCTGATATGACAATTATATGGCAGGATTTGCAGAAAAAAAGTTATAAAACGATTTTCTCAATAAGGAAACAAAAATTTGAAAATTAAAATTTCTCAATTGGACCCTAGCTCTAAGCTCTTTTGGAAATTATTTGGGATTCTGAAAAAACCTCAGAAGCCAATACCGGCATCGAAAAACAAAAACAAATTATCACTAACTAATGGGGGAAAAAGCTCAAAAACTTGCTATGCAGTTCGAAAGCGCGCACAATTTTAATTTAGGGCTTACTAATCCAATAGAAAATCAAGTTACGCAAGATTTCAAAAACATAACCAATCAAGAGAACGTTTTTCGAAAATTCCTGGGAGGTTAATTTGGAAGAAGTGAGAAGTATTATTAAAACAATCAAAAATATGAAAGCTCCTGGTGGTCATGGAATTTTCTACATCCTCATCAAGAAACCTCCAGAAAGTAGCTTATCATTCTTAGTTGGTATATTTAACATATGTTTTTAATTGGCATGTTTTTCTGACATATGGAAAAATGCTAAGGTTGTACCAATTTCAAAATCAGACAAAAATCCCGCAGAAGCTTCTAGCTATCGTCCAATCAGTGCTTGCCTCCATCGGTAAACTTTTTGAAAAAGTCATTTTTAACATAACGATGGTCCACATTTACGAACATTCAATTTTTGCCAATGAACAGTTTCGGATTCCGCCATGGACATTCGAACACTCATCAACTTTTACGTGTAACAAATTTGATTCGATCCAACAACTCTGAAGACTATTCTACTAATCTTGCTCTTCTAGACATATAAAACGCATTCGATACTATTTGGCATGAAGATTTGACTGTAAAATTAAAAAAAACTTAAATTTTCCAACATACATTGTTAGAATAATCCAACGTTATCTGTCAAATCGTACACTTCAGGTTAATTATCAGAACTCCAGGTCTGAAAGGCTTCCTGTAAGAACTGGTGTTCGCCAAGGCAGCATTTTGGGACCAATATTATAGAATATTTTCACAAATGACTTACCTGAGTTACCTCAGGGTTGTCAAAAATCCTTGTTTGCGGATGACACAGGCCTCTCCGCCAAAGGACGAAACCTGCGTGTCATCTGTAGTTGATTGCAAAAAAGTTTGGATATTTTTCCTTCATACTTGCAAAAATGGAAAATTTCTCTTGATACTTAAAAAACTTAACTTATACGTGTCAAAAGTTCTTTATTTGAAACACAGATGAAGTTAATTATGTAGGGTTAATGCTAGATAAAAATTGACCTTTCAAAAATCACATTGAGGGAATACAAGCGACATGTAACAAATATATAAACTGTCTGTATCTACTTATCATCAGAAAATCGAAACATTGACTTATGAGCATGCTTTTGATCTTCAAACAAAAGTTTTGGCCGGTAATGTTGTAGAACACTAAGATATAGGAAATGAATGTTTGAAATGATACTAATGAAGGATCCTGAAAGTAACTTTCGGCTTTGAGGCATAAAATATGCAGTAAATACAATCAAGGTGATGTTGTACTTTATGCTGTCAATGCAAAAAGGATTTATTTCAAAAGGCATCATTTTCAGGTAATTGTACCTCGATGGATATCAATTGGAAGCATTACGAAACCATTCAATAATTTCCGCACGGTGGAAATCCTTTCATTTTCGTTAAATCATTAATCGTATTTGCATTCCACAATGGCAGACCGCTCATTGTTAGGGTTTCGAAAGCATTTTTCAGCCCACTCCTGATTGTTACATCTTACTTGTTTCACTGGAAGTCACGCAGCATTGTTCCAAATCCATTGAATGCAACCATTTTTGTCATCATTTTGCCTCCGGAAAATCCAAAAGCCCTACTGAAACGTGCCCGAAGTTGTAGGACCGCAATCATTGCTGCTTTTGAATCACAACCAATGAGTGTATCTAACGTCCATCTCCCATACAAAAACAAGCCCAACACTGGCAAGCCGGCAGGCAGAACACCGGATTCATCTACTCAGACACATAACACATTCATCGCATTATCGTCACGTTCGGGGCATATATATCTAGCATTGCATCGACCGAATCGTATCCACCAGCTGCCACAAGTGCGCCCAGGGGCTACAGTAGCTGTCGAGTGATCTAAACGTACCTCCGGATGGATAGTCGGTAGCCTTTGCCATTTTGATGGAGGCTCTTATCGATGCAGCGCATACGGGTCACTTACTGTCCCAGGTTTGCTTCGCCCTGCATCTGGTCTGGTTCAGGTAGAGCTGTGAGCCGAGTTCAAAGCATTTTTGCACCGGCGGCGACGCAGCGTCATCGTCATCACGGTATTAGCAAGTTTTGGTAGTAGGGGATGGGTCCTAGATACTTAATTTCACCTGACCAATTTATTGGAGGCTCTACCCCATTTGGCATAAAGCCATTTGGCATAATGCCGTTTGGCATAATGCCATTTGGCATAATGGCCATTTGGCATAATAGCCATTTGGCATAACGGCCATTTTGCATAATTTAAACAAATATATTATTTTTCTTTCACATTTCAAATCGTTCATTTTAATGCTTGAAATGTTTGTCTAAGACGAGTAGAGTTAAAGGGAAAATATTGACCATGTTAGTCCAAAGAAGATAATGTAAAGTACAAGGAATCACTTTAAAACAGACTCGTTGCTTTTTTGAAAAGTGTATTGAAGGGATATTCCAAATTGAGCTATTCTCGCATTGAAAAAAGTTTCAAAATAAATATTTGAGGCGTAACGTGAAGTCACATGTGAGGTTGATCATATCGCTGAAAAGGTACCGTGTGGATGAAGATCTTAACATATAGGATAACTTGTTAAATACAACATCATTAGCAAGCTTTTAAGCATATTAATTACTTTAGATTAGTAAATTTCACCTTCTTTCAAACATGAGCTGTTCTTTTGAGTTTGCAGTTTAGCGAATTTTAACTTTTATACCAAAACGCTGGACACTTCGAAAGCTGGGCAGTGGCCTATTTCACGGTGTTATTTTTGGACTTACATCCGACTTTTTTCGTAGCGGTGTCGGTGGTATATTTGAAGTGTGATTGCCTCTCACCCCAGTCGGTCGGGTATCTATACCCGTCGACGCCGTTGTGATCTTCTAAGACAGAAAATTCCTGATCCCATCTTCTTTCGGAAATTCCTGATCCCGTCTTCCTTCGGGAAGTAAAACCGTTGGGCCTGGCCCATGAGCTGATGGGTTCAATATGTACGTTCCATGGTGTGTGTGGCTGCATCTCTGGGTGTCGAGATTTTATGGCTTCTATCGTGTAAATCAAATAGAGAGTCACTTCAGTCAAGTCGAAAATTGTCATCTCGCTATACGAAATCGACGATTCTCACCTCACGCCACTCGTAGAATAAACAAAAATGCTAGAAGGCCAGGAAAAAAAAAGATGAAGAAGACTTTTTTTGTCTGAAGTCCATATATGCGACGTCTTATACATTCCATGTTCTTATACATTCTCAAATGCAATTGAAAAAATATATTTTTGGGTGCATTATGCCCAGTGTATGGGATTTCAAGAGTCCGGGCAATTCTAATCAACACGATATCAAGGCAACCCGATGTGAATTAACATCGATATTGCCATGCCTATGATTCGTTACGGTGCAAACTAAAAAGAACAGCTTATTTTTTAGAGAAGGTGGAATTTATAATAGAGTAATTCGTCAATTTTTGAATGCCTAAAATGCTCGCTAATTGTAGAACACGTTATTTGGAATACACATACTGTTCAACAATAGGCGAATTACCCTTCTGAATTAATAACAGTGTTGTGTGGCACTGAATAAACATTTTTATGGATCTTGGCCTCTAACTTTGTTATGATGGGCGACAATCCAAAGCCTATGGACCGATGCACGAGTTCACTATTTGACGTTTGAGCGGTGCCGTGTTATTTATGTGACCATGGAAACGAGTGCATTCGGCACCGCTCAAACTTCAGAATCGTGAACACGTGCATTGGTCCATTAAGCGGTGCCGAATTCACTTGTTCCTATGGTTACGTAAATAACACGGCACCACTCAAACGTCAAGTAATGAACTCGTGCATTGGTCCATTAGAAGAATGTAGCATTGGATCGCACATAAAACGATCTAGTAGGCATGGAACAACTTCGACGCCTTACTCCTATAGGCCTTTTCATGTGACAGATCCATCTATGCATTTGTTAACAACGGTGGAGGACCGGTGCTAACACGGGCCTGTCATTTTCATAGAAGAACTGTCAAAGTGCTTCCCAATCAGCTGATTTGAGACGTCATGTGAATAGGCCTAAAGTAACGTCAGAGAAAAATATCAAATTCTTCGTGGGGCTCCCGTTTCCCCACTTCAATTCGGAACTCCACAAGTGTATCAACTGTTTTTCATAGCATTTGAGGCAAAGCATATCTTTTGAGACTTTCCTTATTTAGAACATTGAATGTTCCTCATATTTAATTTCTGCGCCCTCATGAATAAATATAAATAAATTTCAATATAATTTTAAGGCTAGACTAAATAGTTTCATGTGACTGTGTTTTCAGCTACGAAAAAATCGTGACACCCACGCCACGGTCAAGAAGAGCATCATTAAATTGATTAAAGCGAGCTCACTCTATGGTTCCAAATTTTATACTTCGCATATTACTCTATCATGAAACGATACGAATACGTACTCACAGCTATTAATGTATCTTGGAAGGGACCGGTCGGAACTCCGAAGAGATTCAATTATATTGTTAAGAAGATGACATACATTGGATTTATCGAGTTCAACATTGAGAATAAAAATTTGTGGAAATGTATTCTTCAAATTATGCCAAATGGCCGTTATGCCAAATGGCCATTATGCCAAATGGCATTATGCCAAACGGCATTATGCCAAATGGCATTATGCCAAATGGGGTAGAGCCTTTATTGGAACCCCTTTAATCGTGACAACTTGTCTACTTGAAGGTTTCAAATGAGGTGATTTTGGTTCATGTGGGAATATTATAAGTTGAGTTTTGGAAGCATTAGGAGAAATCTTCAATTTTCGCAGGTATGAAGAAAACATATCCAAACGCTTTTGCAATCTACTACAGATGACATGCAGGCTTCGTTCTCTGGCGGAGAGGTCAGTGTCATCCGCAAACAAATATCATGACTGCTTGGGCCCGTCAGGAGTTAATCATCAATATTAACCTCCTTTTCCCGAGCAGCCTAGATAGCCGCGTAGTGTCGGTAGCGGTTGTTTCAACTGGCTAAGAATCAACACTACGGACTGCCTGTTCCGGTGGTAAAAGTCCACCTCACAGGTGACCCCTAATTTATGGTGTGATGCGTACCGTGCCTAAGAATGAATGGTTAGGGGGGTCTAAATAAAACCTAACCGCAAACGGAGCCTGTGGGGTACCAGGGCGCCCTCCACAGTATTGAGTCCTTCCTGTGCTACCCGGAGCAATGGTGCAGGTGACCTTGTGTTTCTCCGAGATAATCGGCTGCCCTTCTTCAGTCTCTATCCTGAGGCTTAATAAGGGTGGGATTATGAATATGTTGACATTTAATTTAAATTATCACCTATATGGATTCGCATTATGCGTTTTACACAGTGTATTCTGTGCTCATTCGCCTTTGGCGACTTTAAATAGATACCGATCTGGTTTTTTCGTTGCTGGTCTTTTTCGTGCTGAGATTGCAAAAAGCTTAATCCTGCCTAGTTTGGGTAGTGGCTACGGTTAGGTTAGCTCAGATCAATCTTCAGCATAAAAGAACAGCAACGATCAATCTTTGCAGACTCATGCAAAATGGTGCAGCCCAAGTGGCGCTAGTTCAAGAACCCTACTTTCGTAGAGGGAACTTCTATCTAGGTAACCTTGTGGACCCAGTTTTTGCTACTTTTAGCAAGCTTGAAATGGCAAACTCGCGCTCCATGCCTCGCGCATGCGTGCTCGTTAATAAAGCAATCGTTGCTACACTCATTTCTGAGTTAACTACCAGAGATGTATGTGCTGTCACAATCGATGTTTCTGTTGGTGACCTCAACAGGAAATACGTCTATTGTTCGGTATATTTACCACATGATGAACCATCCCCAACGGATGACTTCAAACGAGTTGTCGTACACTGCGTAACAAAAGGCCTTCCGCTGATTGTGGGCAGTGATGCCAATGCTCATCACATCATCTGGGGCAGCTCGGATATCAATTTGAGAGGCTCCAGTCTGATGGAATACTTAAGTAGTACAGACCTTGGATTACTTAACATAGGCAATCGCCCAACCTTCATGGTTTCTAATAGAGAAGAAGTGTTAGACATAACGCTCTGCTCGAATAGAATCAGTCACGAGTTGACGAACTGGCATGTATCAGATGAGGAATCATTATCTGATCATCGCTACATCTTCTTTGAACATTCAAATGTAACTGCGCAGACTTTGCGTTTTAGGAATCCCCGGTCAACAAACTGGGAACTCTACATTGAATTGGTTGCGACCAAATTTCATGGATATTCTCCGTCCATTGAAAATCCAAGTGATCTGGATGATGCCGTTGATACTACAACATCTTACATTATGGAAGCTTTTGAAGAAGCATGTCCTCTGCGGTCTGTAAAGACTACAAGAGGGACCCCATGGTGGAATTCTGATCTGACTAGACTCAGGAAACAATGTAGAAGGAGTTGGAACAGACGCCGTTCAGCTGGATCAGAGTCGTTCAAGTCAGCTCGCAAGGCTTACAAGAAGGCTCTTCGTTCTGCTGAACGATCCGGCCGGAAAAACCTTTGTACAAATGTTTCCAGTTTGAGTGAAGTCAGTCGGTTGAACAAAATTCTTGCAAAATCTAAGGATTTCCAAGTGAACGAAATTCGCTTACCTAATGGTGACTTTACTTCTTCCGATGAAGAAGTTTTAGAATGTTTATTCAATACACACTTCCCCGGATGTGTGGACATAGCATCTACGGATGAACCAAATGTCTTTTCATGTAGTTACGAGTCTCTGGCCTCGGCTCGCAGTATCGTAACTACTGAATCGATTCAATGGGCACTTAATAGTTTTGCTCCTTTCAAATCTCCAGGAGCGGATGGGATTTATCCTGTTCTGCTCCAAAAGGGATTTGAGTCTATCAAACATGTTTTGAAAAAGCTACTTGTAAGCAGTTTTGCTACCGGGTACATTCCCAAATCCTGGCGTGATATTACTGTAAAGTTTATCCCAAAAGGAGGACGTGCGTCGTATGAGGAAGCGAAGAGTTTTAGACCAATCAGTCTGACCTCTTTTCTTCTGAAATGTCTGGAACGCATTATCGATCATCACATCCGTGATGTCTATTTGGCAAACATGCCTCTTCATGTCAATCAACATGCTTACCAATCTGGAAAGTCCACTGTGACTCTTTTACACAAAGTTGTATACGATATCGAGAAAGCATTCGCTCAGAAGCAATCGTGCTTGGGTGTTTTCTTGGATATTGAGGGTGCCTTTGATAACGTGTCTTTCGATGCCATATTGGAAGCCGCACGAAACCATGGGCTACCTACAATGATTACCAATTGGATTCATCAAATGCTCAAAAACCGACATCTCTTCTCGACATTGCGTCAAGCAGCGATTCGAAAATTGAGTATTTGCGGATGCCCCCAAGGGGGAGTCTTGTCACCACTTTTGTGGAATCTCGTAGCAGATACGCTATTGAGGCAACTCAATAATTGCGGTTTTCCAACATTTGGATTTGCCGACGACTATCTAGCTCTGATAGTTGGTATGTGCATAAGCACCCTATTCGACCTGATGCAAAGTGCTCTTCAGGTAGTCGAGAGTTGGTGTCGCCAATATGGCCTTTCGGTAAACCCGAATAAAACATCTATTGTTCTTTTTACGGAAAGACGAAACCGCGATGGAATTCGACCTTTACGTCTTTTTGGCACTGAGATTAATGTGACTGATCAAGTAAAGTATGTCGGAGTCATTCTAGATTCCAAACTTTTATGGACAGCTCACATTGATTTCAGAGTCAAAAAAACTTGTATGGCCTTCGGTCAATGCCGGCGAACCTTTGGTAAAACTTGGGGCCTCAAACCCAAATATATCAAATGGATTTACACAACAGTTGTTCGACCAATATTAGCATATGGATGTCTTGTGTGGTGGCAAAAGGGCGAAGTGAGAACAATCCAATCAAAATTGGGCCATCTCCAAAGGATGTGCTTGATGGCGATGTCTGGTGCGTTCTCTACAACTCCCACAGCAGCGCTCGAGGCCCTTTTCGACGTTGCGCCACTACACATATATCTTAAACAAGAAGCACTTTCTTGCTCTTACCGTTTATGGGTACTGGATCTACTGGAGAAAAATCCAGTGAATCGTAGATCTACACACACTTCGTTGTTTCCACTTTTGGTGAATTGGGACAAAATTGTCCTTGCTCCAAGTGATCTCACAATTGCTTGTAACTTTCCTTACAGGACATTTACCACACAATTCCCTTCACGGGAAGAGTGGACGTCTGGCTATTTGGAAAGAAGTATATTAAACAATATAGTATGTTACACTGATGGCTCCCTTCTTGAAGGTAGAGCTGGTGCAGGAGTATATTCTCGTGAGCTAAGGCTGAATCAGTTTTACTCACTTGGTAGAAACTGCACCGTTTTTCAGGCGGAAATATTTGCTCTTATGTGTGGAGTGCAATCAGCACTTCAACAGCGCGTAATGGGTAAAGTCATATACTTCTGTTCAGATAGTCAGGCTGCTATAAAAGCTCTCGCTTCGGCCAACTCAAGGTCGAAGCTTGTTATCGCATGTCGAACTCAAATTGAGGAACTGAATTCAGTCAACTCTGTAAACTTTGTATGGGTACCTGGCCATTCTTCCATCGCTGGAAATGAATTGGCTGATGAGCTAGCTCGCGATGGAGCATCGCATGACTTCATTGGCCCTGAGCCGGCTATTCCAATTTCGAAGTGCTGGGTGAAGCTTCAGATAAACTCTTGGGCGGCAACTCAGCACAAGCAATATTGGAATAGTTTGGAGTCGTGTCGTCAAACAAAATTGTATATTACTGAGCCATCTCCAAAGGTGGCGAAGTATTTAACAAATCTGTCAAAGCAGAATTGCAGTCTCTTGGTCAGAGCGTTGACAGGCCACTGCCGACTCAACTATCACATGGCAAATATTCAGCGTGCTGACTCATTTGTGTGTGATAGTTGTGACTCCGATTATGGAACTTCGTATCACCTGATATGTAACTGTCCAGTTTTTGCGCAAATGCGATTCCAATTACTTGGTAAACACTTATTAAGTGAAACTGAATACAGAAGCCTGAATCTTCAGGACATTCTGTTATTCTTAACCCGCTGTGGTAATGAGCTATAGGCTCTCTTTACGCTCATGCGTTTTGCAGGGCCCTTTTTAGGGCGCTGTTCGAACCCATTGTGGTATGGAGCTACATGCTCTCATTTCGCTTATGCGATCTTCCCTCTTCAAGGGACCCCACTCCTATTTCCTCCCATCTTTCCCTTCCCTTTCCTCTCCCATCGGGTAGATGATGAAATAGGCTCAAATATGGCGATGGCACAAATCTCCCAACTGGTGGGGAACGTGCCTTTGGAGCCGGCCTTCTGATACCATCCGCAAACAAATATTTTTGACAACCCTGAGGTAACTCAGGTAAGTCAGATGTGAAAATATCGTATAATATTGGTCCCAAAATGCTGCCTTGAGGAAAACCAGCTCTTACAGGAAATCTTTCAGACCTGGAGTTCTGATAACCTGAACGGTACGATCTGACAGATAACTTTGGATTATTCTAACGATGTATGTTGGAAAATAAAAGTTTTCAATTTTACGATCAAGCCTCCATGCCGCACATTCGAGTGCTTTTCCTATGTCGAGAAGAGCAAGACCGGTAAAATCGCCTTTTAATTTGTTGGAACGAATCAAACATGTTACACATAAAGTTGATAGGTAGTCAAATGTCCATGTTGGAATCCGTCTGTTTATTGGCAAAAATTGAATTTTCGTTGATGTCTCCTTCTGTTCAAAATTACCTTTTCAAAAATTTTACTGATGGAGGAAAGCAAGATGATTGGACGATTTCTAGCTATCAATCTAGCTTCTGCAGTATTTATGCCCGGTTTCAAAATTGTTCCATTTGTCCATTTGTCAGGAAAATATGCCAACTGAAAAAATATGTTGAATATATCAACTTAGAATGATAAGCTACTTTCTGGAAGTTTCTTGATGAGGATGTAAAATCGATCATCGCCGAGGTCTTTCATATTTTTGAATTTTTGAATAACAGATCTCACTTCTTCCAAAACAGTCTCTCAGAAATTCTTGAAAACGATCTCTTGATTGAGAATGCTTTTGAAATCCTTAGTGCATACAATTGGATAAGTGAGTCCTGAATTATAATTGTGCGCGCTTTCAAACTGCATAGCAAATTTTTGCGCTTTTTCGCGATTAGTTAGTAAAAATTTGTTTCCCTCTTTCAATGTCGGAAACCGGGATTCCGTATCTTTATAAATTCTAAATTATTTCTGAGAGGACTTAGACGATAGTCTATAATCACAGATTCGAATTTCAATTCACATTTCAATATTGCTATGGCCCTTGCCTCAACATTGGAATTTGTTAAAGTTTCCAAAGCATTGTGAATATCGTGCTTTGTTTGCGAAGAAATGTTAACATCAAGATAACAAGCACTCATCAAATAAAATTCTGCCGATGGAATTGCTTTCAAAATTATTCCATGAGCGATATTTTGCATTGAAGTCACAAATGACAAAATATATTGACTTATTGCAATTAAATTGCCGCAAGTCGGTTTGAAGCAAATTACCTTGCTGTCCTGCAAGCTGTGTTTTGACATAAGCACCCAAAGTTTCAAAAAACTTTGGTGTCAAGTGATGTTTAAATAGCCTATGGATGAAGTTTTGCACAAATCGCGATATATCTGAGCGACTTTGTTGTACCAAATTTTGGTAACGGTAGGTCATAAAGAAAGTATACAACAACAATCTTTACGAGTAAGTAAAGTATATGAAATTTAAATGCTGTGGTCGATTTTTAAATGGGCCAAAACCAAGTCCTTGCATATTCATTGAAACATGTTAAAATCTAAAATAAATATAATGTACTAAAATTATGGATTTTTTAAGTAAATAATTTTTATTTATATTGAATATACCTGAAAAGATTTGATTTCGTGAAGCTGTCTTATAAGGAGAGAGAAACTATTTATTTGAACTTTACCATTTTGTGAAATGTTTCCTTGCAAAGCTAAATAAAATTATAAACAAAAATTCTTGTGAACCATCTTAGATGCAATGTACTTGAACACACTGGATTAAAGGATTTTGCTAAAATATTCATTACTAATTAAGCTCCAACAAAACAGAAAAATAGGGTCTGTGCTGGCAAGATAAGTATTGATCCTCCAAAATCATTTTTTTTTTGCACGACCTTAGCGCAGTCATCCACAAAGCATGCATTCAGTAACCATGTGGTAATGTTTGGTACTGTGACGCCAGTTTTGGCACCAACGGAAATTTCCTCCAGATTTCTGGAAATCTTCCCATTTTACACGGATATCGTATCGTATATGTTTGTTCTAAAGCTCAAACATTATTTAGAACACTTTTGTTGAAGTTAACTAAATACTTGGCTTTTCGAAAGCCTTCTTGGATATTGGGCTCTCTTGTTCATAATGATTGCATACACTGAAGAAAATCCTACTCCATATTTGATTTTTGGCCAACTTATAGTCAGGCTTGATAGAAACTCCACTGCGATGCAAAGATGAATCAATTTTGACGTTTTTCTGAGGAGTTAAAACTGAAATTCAAAATTTTCAACACAGATCCTCAAGCGGTTCGAGTGAGAGAGTAAAAAAAATGCGATTTTTTTTCTGGTGCTCTCTCTCTCTCTTGTTTTGCTATGCTCAGTTTTACTCACACGTCAAAAGAACTCTTGAGTGTCCTGTCCGAACAAGACATGCATTTTTTTTCACTCCCTCACTTAAACTACAAAATTATCTACTCATAGTGAAAACATACTCGTCAACAATTTTTATTAGTACCATCGTGTGGGGTGACATTGGTCCATAAGGGTGACTTTGGGCCAAGATTTATACAGCATACTAATACCAGAATAATGAAAACAATGTGGCAAGCTTCAAGAATACGTTATAAATAGCCACTGAATGGTCATTAGAGTGATGCAAATTTTGAAATTTTTGCTCCCCCATGCTCAAACGATTTTTATTATGGTAACATCCTCCCAAAGTTTGAAGTAATTCGGAAGAAATTTGACTGTGCACACGCTATTTGAAGTTTGTATGGAGATTACTATGGAAAATGCAAACCTTTTGTGTTAAGCCCTCTATCTCGTCGTCATAATATTTTACGGAAAAGCGAACAAACTCTACTCATATGAAATCCTTGCAGCTACAACTTTGCCGAAGACCACATTTCGATTGGACGTCAGGATAAATTGCTACCTATTCATAGTGTGGGTTTGCATTGTGCAAGCTTAACCAACTGCTCGGCAGGCAACAGTGGTGCTCCTGGCGGGTAGAATAGATCAAAGTTAGCGTTGGGCAAATTTGACCAGAAAATCGATGTTAATGAATCGATTCATATTCGATATGTCGAATTGATTCACCGATTTAATCGAAACAATTGAATCGATGTTTTTGAATCGATTCGAGTTTCAAGCTTATATGGTGCAAAGACAAGCTCTCAAAATAAGACGAAATTCAATTGTTGAATTCAATCGATATAATAACGTTTGAAATTGGAAATTATACATTGAACGCTTCAAGGCCAGTTCATAACTAGGTTCATGGTTCATCAGCTCATTGAAAATTCTTATCAAATTCATCCTTTTCAATCGAAACAAAAAATCGAATGAAGAAAATCGATTCACTCGATTTTGAGTGATCCTAACATCGATTCAAAAAATCGATTAATCGGAACAAAAAATCGATGTTCGGAACATCGATTCAAAATCGCCCATCGCTAATCAAAGTAATCCAGGCTACTATGTTCTACAGCAAAAAAGCAGTGTTGCTCTGAAAGTAATTGAATTATCATCCCAGCATGATTTACACTTTGTTATCAATGATAACAAATTATCCTTACGTCCAATCAAAATGTGATCTTCGGCAAAGTTGTAGCTGAGAAGAATTCACATGAGAAGAGTATGTTCACTTTTCCATAGATTATTATTACGAGCAGTTAGAGGACTGAACACAAAAGGTTTGCCTTTTCCATATTAATTTCCATATAAACTTCAAATGGCGTGTGCACAACCAAATGTCTTCCAAATCACTTCAAATTTTGGGAGAATGATTTTTATCACAATTGACATCGTTTAAGCATAGGGGAGCAGAAACCTCAAAATTTGCATCAGTCTAATGGTCATGGATTAGTTTTTTGCCTCCCGTGCTAGTCAAGAGATGCATCGAAAAGGGCGGTCAAAGTCACCCCCTAGGACCAACGTCACCCCCTAGGACCAACGTCACCCCGCACGGCGGTATCTGGAACTTAGGAAATTCATAGTAACAGCTGAAGGAATCATCAGAACATTTTCTGACAGGCTCCTTGGACAATTTTTTGAAATGATTCATACAGACCTTTTTTTTTGAGAAACGAATTATCCTTATAGACGTTCCTGTGCAAATATGTAATGAAATTCAAGAAGAAATCCCTAACGGAATTCCTGTGACACTTTCTGGACCAATACGTGGACAATTTCTCGCAGAAATTCTTGTTGAAATTCTTATGAGAATCCCTGTGGAACTTCATGGATGCATCTTTTGAGAGTTTGAAAAAACAAAATCATTGAGAAATATCTTAGAAGTTTCTTTTCTCGTGAATCCTCTTTTATTGTGGTAGAAGAAATTGCACAATTCAAACGTGCATTCTTGTATAATATGGGGTAACCCCTTAAATATCCCAAACAAATGCTTGGAGAATATTTCGGGCAAAAATTTGGTGGAAACCACCGAGGAAAATTTCGGAGAAACTTTTGAAGAAATTGACTGTATAGGGGATTTTGATTTTTTTTCTCTTTCTGGCGTTATATCCGTTATAAAAAATATCTTAACGGGAAATAAAACGCATTATGTTATATTTCTGTTTTTTTTTATGTTCTATGGATAACGGAGCCTAACAAAATTATATCATAATATGATATGCATATCATATTCTGATAAAATTTTATTATATGTTTGTTACAAGCCTCTAGTCGGGATACCTTGGAAAATTTATGAAGGAGCTCATTAATATATTTTTATATGAATTCCTGAACAAAATTTCACAGTATACTATTGAAAATTTAATTAAAGAATTAGGATAAATTCAGGAATTCGTGATAAATTGACTTGGGCTCATCTATGTGAGAATCTCTGAGAGAGGAAAGAGTTCTTGGAGGAATCTCTATAACAATTCTTTCTGTATTGTATAGTTTACAGCCTAAGCGCCACCATCTCGGCTTAAGCGCCACCGCTAACTTGGATTTAGATCCCGGAATAAGACCGCTATCTCAGAGCAGGCAAACAGTTAATAACGGAGCGAATAGGGTACAAATCGATCCAACCAATAAAGCTAAATCAACTAACAACAGGGGAATCTGAGTGGATATTGGAATAACTGGAAGAAATCGTACAGTCAAGCAGACGATTTGTGTCTTCGTTAAATGGACCAACTACTTTGTGATAGTTTCACTTTGTCACGAATTAGTGCAGAGAGAACTGAATTCGAAGTAACTTTTATTTTTCATCGATTAGTGCCTGTTAAATTTATTGATCAGGTTTGCCATAAGCTTCCCAAATAGATTTAACTAATTTTCATTCAAATCAAACGATTCAGTTCAAGAAAATACATCTCTTGATTTTGTGACGTCAAAGCCAATTGGTATTAACTTTTTTTTGGCACCTCTTACTAAATGGCTTTTTCTTAGTTCTTAGGAAAAAATATTGGTCTGAATAATTTAAACCAGAGACGTTGAAGCTTCCACGTTGTCCTTAGGTATCTACTTACAACGTGTTTCATTGTCTTACAGATTTGCCTGGAATAATCCATATATTTGAGACCCCATTTTACAAAATTCTGGAAGATCAAAATACAATTTTGTAATAAATTTGTAAGGTTTTGTAATCAATTGCTAAGGTTCTCCATAGGAGATCCAGACTTTTACAGGCCAAATATTCAGAATCTTTCAGATTTTTGAAAAATGACTTGGCATCCCTGCCTACTTGATATTCTACTGTAGTAATCTAAGTGAGAATTCCTTAAGCAATGCCTAAATCAGTTTCCAAAGTTTTATTGTTTAATAAAATAATTTGTTCGAGCTGAATCATTAATTACCTTGTAGAATGATAAAATCGTTTGACAGTGTCGGCGCACAGGTCTAGTAGGTTCAGGAAGCTAACCAACCCGGTACCGGCACCGTGTGTGAACCGTGATTGACCCCTTTTACCATGCCACGCACGGTGCATGCCGGAGTACCACGAAAATGTGCGGTCAAATTTAGGTGATTTTACGTTCCCATAACAGACCACATCGGCACCGGTCCAGGTGCATTCCTCTCCTGATTGGAATGGCATACCCTACAGTTTTAGGCACTTAGAGTGTTGTGCTTGTGCTATTGCCTCATCATGTTCCATTTATGCTGGGATCAGGGCAGATTGCTGGCTGCTCACGAGCAGATTGAATGATTTTATCGGAACCGCTTACTATTTTAGTACCTTGTTAGGACGAGCTGCTGAAACGGGCGCTGCTATGGCTGGCCGCAACGCAGAATTTCCGACTGTTCTGGTGGAGCTGTAGGCACATACTTTCGATGGTACAGCGATAATAGTCTTTCGATGAGAAAGATAAAAAACACACTTCTTACCTTCGTTTTGTCAAAAGCTAACAGCCGAATGTGCCTTCTAAGGAATATTGAAGTATCACTGTAACGTAATTTTGTATGGTGATTAAAAGATGGAGAAAATATACTTTGTATGCATTTCCCTTTTTTCAAAAGTGTTACACTTCAATCACCTGAGATAGCGATTTCCCCAATACAATTTAGTAAATATTTTAAATCCGGAATCCTCTGTTTTCGGCTTCTCAGCTAAGTGAGTTCAGTGGCTGTTTTTCGTAGTTCTGCAGGTTCTTCGTAAGTTAGACGAAGTTGGTGGTCTAATGGCTACCGCTTCTGCTTCATAAGCAGAAGGTCATGGGTTCAATCCCAGGCCCGTTCTTAATCTACCACAACCAAACTATTCGTTCATAGCGAACGCTAGAACCAGAGACGGACGTGAAACCGTTTCCCTAACGCTTGATACATAGGCAGCCTACTAACCACAAAAGCAAACCACTCTGCCATGCCTTTCCCCAATCCATACACTACCGCATGAACTGGCGTAGATGCAGTCGGACTCCACGGTCTACAGTGGGCCAGTATAAGTGCAGCATCATTTCCTCCTCTTTCCCCACATTGGTCTGCATTCTGACGTGGCAGGCGCCATTATAGCCTAAAATAGAAGATCACCAGCACTAACCCAGGCAACCAAAATGTACGTATAACGAAATCACCTGGAGGCTATGTATGTGCAAAATTTCACTTATAAGATGTCACGAAAAGGCCTTCTACGTACAAAAGTGGAGGCGATATACGTGCATATTTTATATGATGAATAATAGCATACAATGCGAGAGTATAAATTTTCTACCAAACTAATCTGTGATATTATGCGACTTAACTTATGATAACAAATGTTGATTTGACAGCTGCTACGGATTGATCCGATTTTCTTTGTACGAGTGTACGGGACGAAGTAAAATGTACAAATGAACTCGGAAAAAAGCGTTTTATGCGAGGAAAATCTTCAATTTGACGATTTTATTCACCGTGTTTTGCGGTTTTGAATGAAATTTGTAGGAATAAACGAGTTATTACGTGAACTTTCATGCGACTTCTGGTTGTCTGGGTATACACTGAGGGTGTCTGTTAGTCCCAAACAGTCATTCGGTTGGTTCCTTGTGTAAGTGCAGCTGATCTGGCGATACTGGAGTAGCATCCACGGGCGGCCAATCGAGCTCTAGCTCAAGCTCAAGCTCTGTAGGTTCTTCGTAAGCAAGAAGAATCTGTTGATTATCATTGAAGGTCCCTTGATAACCATTTCGAACCCTGTAGAATTCTTGATAATGGCTGACAAATCTCTCTAAACTCTTGCAAAGGCCTCACTTATTTCTGCTTACCCTTCGGGAATCTATGAGCTCCTTAGGAATCTTTCAGGTAATTCTGTATTTTTTTAGGATTTCTTTGGGTCCCTCTAGAAACAATTGAATGTCGGTACTTTTGGTGCGGTGAAATAAAAAAGGGGATTATGTTGTTCAGCAGAAAAATAGGCTGAAATACAAATTTTGAATTGGTGTGCTACACACTCAGTTTTTTTTTTTTTTTTGTTCTGGAATTATTTATTTTTCCAATTTTCTGAAGCTTTCTACTCATCAAGTAATTTGAAAAGAAAATTATAAGATAATTTTAATGCCAAAATCTATCTTTGTATGAAAGATGTGGTGGTCACGTCGAAATTTCCTACAATATATTCTATTTTGAAGTAAGGACTTTTCAATCCACATCCAGGATCAATGGATAATAAGCATTAGTGAGCTCGAGGACTTTCAAAACAATCTCTTCAATAGCCCCAGCATCAGATCCTATCAAGGCAAAAGAACAAAATGATTCCATTTCCTGTTTGCGACGTTCTGCATTTGGCCCTACACATTACCATCGCTGATGGTTTCCCCTCTCAGTTCTTCCATCACTCCGGAAGGCCATTTCCGACCCTTACTCCGAAAGGTAAAATCAACCAAACATTGCGGTTGTTTTCGTTATTCTGGGCTGTGCTTCAAATTCCAATGACCATCATATCGGGCTGTTATTATCGGTTATGGTTCACTGTGCTCTCGTCTGGCTTAGGGCAACATGAGGCAACCGTTTGACAAACGCTCATCTGAATGATAATCTCACCCTATCTTACCCTAAGCCTATTCCATACAGGAAAACTGCATGCATGCCATAGCAAAGGCAGGTTTTGGTTTTCTAGTCACAACGTTTCTGGTTTCAAATCGTTGCCAGTGCCTCACTTTTGAATGACGCAGCTTTTTACATAGGATGGGTGCTTTGAACTTTTTTTTCGACTTGTTTTAGATGGGCCTGCGTGATTTCTGGGTCACTGCTGGGTTTGGGATAATATTTTTGAAGGGCCACAATCCCGCTCATATGAGCATGCAGCTACCAACCAATGAGTTTCCATTTATATCAATTCTATACTCTATTGAAGCAGGATGGTTTCTTGTTGATTGAATCGAACCTGAATTTTGTGTGGTTTTTAAATGAATCAAAGAATACGATGAGATGCATTATTGAAATTAGGATTGATAATACCTGTATTATTACAAGCTAAGAACCGAAGAATCAATAACTTATGGTTGTTAAATTATTATTAGAAAGGATTCGAATTTCGATTCGATTTTGATTCGATTCGATCGATTTCGATTCGATTCGATTCGATTTCGATTCGATTTTCGATTCGATTTCGATTCGATTTCGATTGATTTCGATTCGATTTCGATTCGATTTCGATTCGATTTCGATTCGATTTCGATTCGAATTCGATTCGATTTCGATCGATTCGATTCGATTCGATTCGATTTCGATTCGATTTCGATTCGATTTCGATTCGATTTCGATTCGATTTCGATCGATTTCGATTCGATTTCGATTCGATTTCGATTCGATTTCGATTCGATTTCGATTCGATTTCGATTCGATTTCGATTCGATTTCGATTCGATTTCGATTCGATTTCGATTCGATCGATTCGATTTCGATTCGATTCGATTTCGATTCGATTTCGATTCGATTCGATTTCGATTTCGATTCGATTCGATTCGATTCGATTTCGATTTCGATTTCGATTCGATTTCGATTCGATTTCGATTCGATTTCGATTCGATTTCGATTCGATTCGATTCGAATTTCGATTCGATTTCGATTCGATTTCGATTCGATTTCGATTCGATTTCGATTCGATTTCGATTCGATTCGATTCGATTTCGATTCGATTTCGATTCGATTTCGATTCGATTTCGATTCGATTTCGATTCGATTTCGATTCGATTTCGATTCGATTTCGATTCGATTTCGATTCGATTTCGATTCGATTTCGATTCGATTTCGATTCGATTTCGATTCGATTTCGATTCGATTTCGATTCGAATTTCGATTCGATTTCGATTCGATTCGATTCGATTCGATTTCGATTCGATTTCGATTCCGATTTCGATTCGATTTCGATTCGATTTCGATTCGATTTCGATTCGATTTCGATTCGATTTCGATTCGATTTCGATTCGATTTCGATTCGATTTCGATTCGATTTCGATTCGATTTCGATTCGATTTCGATTTCGATTTCGATTCGATTTCGATTCGATTTCGATTCGATTTCGATTCGATTTCGATTCGATTTCGATTTCGATTCGATTTCGATTCGATTTCGATTCGATTTCCGATTCGATTTCGATTCGATTTCGATTCGATTTCGATTCGATTTCGATTCGATTTCGATTCGATTTCGATTCGATTCGATCGATTCGATTTCGATTCGATTTCGATTCGATTTCGATTCGATTCGATTCGATTTTCGATTCGATTTCGATTCGATTTCGATTCGATTTCGATTCGATTTCGATTCGATTTCGATTCGATTTCGATTCGATTTCGATTCGATTTCGATTCGATTTCGATTCGATTTCGATTCGATTTCGATTCGATTTCGATTCGATTTCGATTCGATTTCGATTCGATTCGATTCGATTTCGATTCGATTTCGATTCGATTTCGATTCGATTTCGATTCGATTTCGATTCGATTTCGATTCGATTTCGATTCGATTTCGATTCGATTTCGATTCGATTTCGATTCGATTTCGATTCGATTCGATTCGATTCGATTTTCGATTCGATATTTCGATTCGATTTCGATTCGATTTCGATTCGATTTCGATTCGATTTCGATTCGATTTCGATTCGATTTCGATTCGATTTCGATTCGATTTCGATTCGATTTCGATTCGATTTCGATTCGATTTCGATTCGATTTCGATTCGATTCGATTCGATTTCGATTCGATTTCGATTCGATTTCGATTCGATTTCGATTCGATTTCGATTCGATTTCGATTCGATTTCGATTCGATTTCGATTCGATTTCGATTCGATTTCGATTCGATTTCGATTCGATTTCGATTCGATTTCGATTCGATTTCGATTCGATTTCGATTCGATTTCGATTCGATTTCGATTCGATTTCGATTCGATTTCGATTCGATTTCGATTCGATTTCGATTCGATTTCGATTCGATTTCGATTCGATTTCGATTCGATTTCGATTCGATTTCGATTCGATTTCGATTCGATTTCGATTCGATTTCGATTCGATTTCGATTCGATTTCGATTCGATTTCGATCGATTTCGATTCGATTTCGATTCGATTTCGATTCGATTTCGATTCGATTTCGATTCGATTTCGATTCGATTTCGATTCGATTTCGATTCGATTTCGAATTCGATTTCGATTCGATTTCGATTCGATTTCGATTCGATTCGATTCGATTCGATTCGATTCGATTCGATTTCGATTTCGATTCGATTTCGATTCGATTTCGATTCGATTTCGATTCGATTCGATTCGATTTCGATTTCGATTCGATTTCGATTCGATTTCGATTCGATTTCGATTCGATTTCGATTCGATTTCGATTCGATTTCGATTCGATTTCGATTCGATTTCGATTCGATTTCGATTCGATTTCGATTCGATTTCGATTCGATTTCGATTCGATTTCGATTCGATTTCGATTCGATTTCGATTCGATTTCGATTCGATTTCGATTCGATTTCGATTCGATTTCGATTCGATTTCGATTCGATTTCGATTCGATTTCGATTCGATTTCGATTCATTCGATTTCGATTCGATTTCGATTCGATTTCATTCGATTTCGATTCGATTTCGATTCGATTTCGATTCGATTTCGATTCCGATTTCGATTCGATTTCGATTCGATTTCGATTCGATTCGATTCGATTTTCGATTTCGATTCGATTCGATTTCGATTCGATTTCGATTCGATTTCGATTCGATTTCGATTCGATTTCGATTCGATTTCGATTCGATTTCGATTCGATTTCGATTCGATTTCGATCGATTTCGATTCGATTTCGATTCGATTTCGATTTCGATTCGATTCGATTCGATTTCGATTCGATTTCGATTCGATTTCGATTCGATTTCGAATTTCCGATTCGATTCGATTCGATTTCGATTCGATTTCGATTCGATTTCGATTCGATTTCGATTCGATTTCGATTCCGATTTCGATTCGATTTCGATTCGATTTCGATTCGATTTCGATTCGATTTCGATTCGATTTCGATTCGATTTCGATTCGATTTCGATTCGATTTCGATTCGATTCGATTCGATTTCGATTCGATTTCGATTCGATTTCGATTCGATTTCGATTCGATTCGATTTCGATTCGATTTCGATTCGATTTCGATTCGATTCGATTTCGATTCGATTTCGATTCGATTCGATTCGATTTCGATTCGATTTCGATTCGATTTCGATTCGATTCGATTCGATTTCGATTCGATTTCGATTCGATTTCGATTCGATTTCGATTCGATTTCGATTCGATTTCGATTCGATTCGATTTCGATTTCGATTCGATTTCGATTCGATTTCGATTCGATTTCGATTCGATTTCGATTCGATTTCGATTCGATTTCGATTCGATTTCGATTCGATTTCGATTCGATTTCGATTCGATTTCGATTCGATTTCGATTCGATTTCGATTCGATTTCGATTCGATTTCGATTCGATTTCGATTCGATTCGATTCGATTTCGATTCGATTTCGATTCGATTTCGATTCGATTTCGATTCGATTTCGATTCGATTTCGATTCGATTTCGATTCGATTTCGATTCGATTTCGATTCGATTTCGATTCGATTTCGATTCGATTTCGATTCGATTTCGATTCGATTTCGATTCGATTTCGATTCGATTTCGATTCGATTTCGATTCGATTTCGATTCGATTTCGATTCGATTTCGATTCGATTTCGATTCGATTTCGATTCGATTTCGATTCGATTTCGATTCGATTTCGATTCGATTTCGATTCGATTTCGATTCGATTTCGATTCGATTTCGATTCGATTTCGATTCGATTTCGATTCGATTTCGATTCGATTTCGATTCGATTTCGATTCGATTTCGATTCGATTTCGATTCGATTTCGATTCGATTTCGATTCGAATTTCGATTCGATTTCGATTCGATTTCGATTCGATTTCGATTCGATTTCGATTCGATTTCGATTCGATTTCGATTCGATTTCGATTCGATTTCGATTCGATTTCGATTCGATTTCGATTCGATTCGATTCGATTTCGATTCGATTTTCGAATTCGATTTCGATTCGATTGTCGATTCGAATTTTCGATTCGATTTCGATTCGATTTCGATTCGATTTCGATTCGATTTCGATTCGATTTCGATCGATTTCGATTCGATTCGATTCGATTTCGATTCGATTTCGATTCGATTTCGATTCGATTTCGATTCGATTTCGATTCGATTTCGATTCGATTTCGATTCGATTTCGATTTCGAATTTCGATTCGATTTTCGATTCCCGATTTCGATTCGATTTCGATTCGATTCGATTCGATTCGATTCGATTTCGATTCGATTTCGATTCGATTTCGATTCGATTTTCGATTCGATTTCGATTCGATTTCGATTCGATTTCGATTCGATTTCGATTCGATTCGATTCGATTTCGATTCGATTTCGATTCGATTTCGATTCGATTTCGATTCGATTTCGATTCGATTTCGATTCGATTTCGATTCGATTTCGATTCGATTTCGATTCGATTTCGATTCGATTTCGATTCGATTTCGATTCGATTTCGATTCGATTTCGATTCGATTTCGATTCGATTTCGATTCGATTTCGATTCGATTTCGATTCGATTTCGATTCGATTTCGATTCGATTTCGATTCGATTTCGATTCGATTTCGATTCGATTTCGATTCGATTTCGATTCGATTTCGATTCGATTTCGATTCGATTTCGATTCGATTTCGATTCGATTTCGATTCGATTTCGATTCGATTTCGATTCGATTTCGATTCGATTTCGATTCGATTTTCGATTCGATTTCGATTCGATTTCGATTCGATTTCGATTCGATTTCGATTCGATTTCGATTCGATTTCGATTCGATTTCGATTCGATTTCGATTCGATTTCGATTCGATTTCGATTCGATTTCGATTCGATTTCGATTCGATTTCGATTCGATTTCGATTCGATTTCGATTTCGATTTTCGAATTCGATTTCGATTCGATTTCGATTCGATTTCGATTCGATTTCGATTCGATTTCGATTCGATTTCGATTCGATTCGATTCGATTTCGATTCGATTTCGATTCGATTTCGATTCGATTTCGATTCGATTTCGATTCGATTTCGATTCGATTTCGATTCGATTTCGATTCGATTTCGATTCGATTTCGATTCGATTTCGATTCGATTTCGATTCGATTTCGATTCGATTTCGATTCGATTTCGATTCGATTTCGATTCGATTTCGATTCGATTTCGATTCGATTTCGATTCGATTTCGATTCGATTTCGATGTCGATTTCGATTCGATTTCGATTCGATTTCGATTCGATTTCGATTCGATTTCACGATTCTTGATTTCGATTCGATTTCGATTCGATTTCGATTCGATTTCGATTCGATTTCGATTCGATTTCGATTCGATTTCGATTCGATTTCGATTCGATTTCGATTCGATTTCGATTCGATTTCGATTCGATTTCGATTCGATTTCGATTCGATTTCGATCGATTTCGATTCGATTTCGATTCGATTTCGATTCGATTTCGATTCGATTCGATTCGATTTCGATTCGATTTCGATTCGATTTCGATTCGATTTCGATTCGATTTCGATTCGATTTCGATTCGATTCGATTCGATTTCGATTCGATTTCGATTCGATTTCGATTCGATTTCGATTCGATTTCGATTCGATTTCGATTCGATTTCGGATTCGATTTCGATTCGATTTCGATTCGATTTCGATTCGATTTCGATTCGATTTCGATTCGATTTCGATTCGATTTCGATTCGATTCGATTCGATTTCGATTCGATTTCGATTCGATTTCGATTCGATTTCGATTCGATTTCCGATTCGATTTCGATTCGATTTCGATTCGATTTCGATTCGATTTCGATTCGATTTCGATTCGATTTCGATTCGATTCGATTCGATTTCGATTCGATTTCGATTCGATTTCGATTCGATTTCGATTCGATTTCGATTCGATTTCGATTCGATTTCGATTCGATTTCGATTCGATTTCGATTCGATTTCGATTCGATTTCGATTCGATTTCGATTCGATTTCGATTCGATTTCGATTCGATTTCGATTCGATTTCGATTCGATTTCGATTCGATTTCGATTCGATTTCGATTCGATTTCGATTCGATTTCGATTCGATTTCGAGTTCGATTTCGATTCGATTTCGATTCGATTTCCCGATTCGTCGATTTCGATTCGATTTCGATTCGATTTCGATTCGATTTCGATTCCGATTTCGATTCGATTTCGATTCGATTTCGATTCGATTTCGATTCGATTTCGATTCGATTTCGATTCGATTTCGATTCGATTTCGATTCGATTGATTCGATTTCGATTCGATTTCGATTCGATTTCGATTCGATTCGATTTCGATTCGATTTCGATTTCGATTCGATTTCGATTCGATTTCGATTCGATTTCGATTCGATTTCGATTCGATTTCGATTCGATTTCGATTCGATTTCGATTCGATTTCGATTCGATTTCGATTCGATTTCGATTCGATTTCGATCGATTTCGATTCGATTTCGATTCGATTTCGATTCGATTTCGATTCGATTTCGATTCGATTTCGATTCGATTTCGATTCGATTTCGATTCGATTCGATTCGATTTCGATTTCGATTTCGATTGATTCGATTCGATTTCGATTCGATTTCGATTCGATTTCGATTCGATTTCGATTCGATTTCGATTCGATTCGATTCGATTTCGATTCGAATTTCGATTCGATTTCGATTCGATTTCGATTCGATTTCGATTCGATTTCGATTCGATTTCGATTCGATTTCGATTCGATTTCGATTCGATTTCGATTTCGATTTCGATTCGATTTCGATTCGATTTCGATTCGATTTCGATTCGATTTCGATTCGATTTCATTCGATTTCGATTCGATTTCGATTTCGATTTCGATTCGATTTCGATTCGGATTTCGATTCGATTTCGTTCGATTTCGATTCGATTTCGATTCGATTTCGATTCGATTTCGATTCGATTTCGATTTCGATTTCGATTCGATTTCGATTCGATTTCGATTCGATTTCGATTCGATTTCGATTCGATTTCGATTCGATTTCGATTCGATTTCGATTCGATTTCGATTCGATTTCGATTCGATTTCGATTCGATTTCGATTTCGATTCGATTTCGATTCGATTTCGATTCGATTTCGATTCGATTTCGATTCGATTTCGATTCGATTTCGATTCGATTTCGATTCGATTTCGATTCGATTTCGATTCGATTTCGATTCGATTTCGATTCGATTTCGATTCGATTTCGATTCGATTTCGATTCGATTTCGATTCGATTTCGATTCGATTTCGATTCGATTTCGATTCGATTTCGATTCGATTTCGATTCGATTTCGATTCGATTTCGATTCGATTTCGATTCGATTTCGATTCGATTTCGATTCGATTTCGATTCGATTTCGATTCGATTTCGATTCGATTTCGATTCGATTTCGATTCGATTTCGATTCGATTTCGATTCGATTTCGATTCGATTTCGATTCGATTCGATTTCGATTCGATTTCGATTCGATTTCGATTCGATTTCGATTCGATTTCGATTCGATTTCGATTCGATTTCGATTCGATTTCGATTTCGATTCGATTCGATTTCGATTCGATTTCGATTCGATTTCGATTCGATTTCGATTCGATTTCGATTCGATTTCGATTCGATTTCGATTCGATTTCGATTCGATTTCGATTCGATTTCGATTCGATTTCGATTCGATTTCGATTCGATTTCGATTCGATTTCGATTCGATTTCGATTCGATTTCGATTCGATTTCGATTCGATTTCGATTCGATTTCGATTCGATTTCGATTCGATTTCGATTCGATTTCGATTCGATTTCGATTCGATTCGATTCGATTCGATTTCGATTCGATTTCGATTCGATTTCGATTCGATTTCGATTCGATTTCGATTCGATTTCGATTCGATTTCGATTCGATTTCGATTCGATTTCGATTCGATTTCGATTCGATTTCGATTCGATTTCGATTCGATTTCGATTCGATTTCGATTCGATTTCGATTCGATTTCGATTCGATTTCGATTCGATTTCGATTCGATTTCGATTCGATTTCGATTCGATTTCGATTCGATTTCGATTCGATTTCGATTCGATTTCGATTCGATTTCGATTCGATTTCGATTCGATTTCGATTCGATTTCGATTCGATTTCGATTCGATTTCGATTCGATTTCGATTCGATTTCGATTCGATTTCGATTCGATTTCGATTCGATTTCGATTCGATTTCGATTCGATTTCGATTCGATTTCGATTCGATTTCGATTCGATTTCGATTCGATTTCGATTCGATTTCGATTCGATTTCGATTCGATTTCGATTCGATTCGATTTCGATTCGATTTCGATTCGATTTCGATTCGATTTCGATTCGATTTCGATTCGATTTCGATTCGATTTCGATTCGATTTCGATTCGATTTCGATTCGATTTCGATTCGATTTCGATTCGATTTCGATTCGATTTCGATTCGATTTCGATTCGATTTCGATTCGATTTCGATTCGATTTCGATTCGATTTCGATTCGATTTCGATTCGATTTCGATTCGATTTCGATTCGATTTCGATTCGATTTCGATTCGATTTCGATTCGATTTCGATTCGATTTCGATTCGATTTCGATTCGATTTCGATTCGATTTCGATTCGATTTCGATTCGATTTCGATTCGATTTCGATTCGATTTCGATTCGATTTCGATTCGATTTCGATTCGATTTCGATTCGATTTCGATTCGATTTCGATTCGATTTCGATTCGATTTCGATTCGATTTCGATTCGATTTCGATTCGATTTCGATTCGATTTCGATTCGATTTCGATTCGATTTCGATTCGATTTCGATTCGATTTCGATTCGATTTCGATTCGATTTCGATTCGATTTCGATTCGATTTCGATTCGATTTCGATTCGATTTCGATTCGATTTCGATTCGATTTCGATTCGATTTCGATTCGATTTCGATTCGATTTCGATTCGATTTCGATTCGATTTCGATTCGATTTCGATTCGATTTCGATTCGATTTCGATTCGATTTCGATTCGATTTCGATTCGATTTCGATTCGATTTCGATTCGATTTCGATTCGATTTCGATTCGATTTCGATTCGATTTCGATTCGATTTCGATTCGATTTCGATTCGATTTCGATTCGATTTCGATTCGATTTCGATTCGATTTCGATTTCGATTCGATTTCGATTCGATTTCGATTCGATTTCGATTCGATTTCGATTCGATTTCGATTCGATTTCGATTCGATTTCGATTCGATTTCGATTCGATTTCGATTCGATTTCGATTCGATTTCGATTCGATTTCGATTCGATTTCGATTCGATTTCGATTCGATTTCGATTCGATTTCGATTCGATTTCGATTCGATTTCGATTCGATTTCGATTCGATTTCGATTCGATTTCGATTCGATTTCGATTCGATTTCGATTCGATTCGATTTCGATTCGATTCGATTCGATTTCGATTCGATTTCGATTCGATTTCGATTCGATTTCGATTTCGATTTCGATTCGATTTCATTCGATTTCGATTCGATTTCGATTCGATTCGATTCGATTTCGATTCGATTTCGATTCGATTTCGATTCGATTTCGATTCGATTTCGATTCGATTTCGATTCGATTTCGATTCGATTTCGATTCGATTTCGATTCGATTTCGATTCGATTTCGATTCGATTTCGATTCGATTTCGATTCGATTTCGATTCGATTTCGATTCGATTTCGATTCGATTTCGATTCGATTTCGATTCGATTTCGATTTCGATTCGATTTCGATTCGATTTCGATTTCGATTTCGATTCGATTCGATTTCGATTCGATTTCGATTCGATTTCGATTCGATTTCGATTCGATTTCGATTTCGATTTCGATTCGATTTCGATTCGATTTCGATTCGATTTCGATTCGATTTCGATTCGATTTCGATTCGATTTCGATTCGATTTCGATTCGATTTCGATTCGATTTCGATTCGATTTCGATTCGATTTCGATTCGATTTCGATTCGATTTCGATTCGATTTCGATTCGATTTCGATTCGATTTCGATTCGATTTCGATTCGATTTCGATTCGATTTCGATTCGATTTCGATTCGATTTCGATTCGATTTCGATTCGATTTCGATTCGATTTCGATTCGATTTCGATTCGATTTCGATTCGATTTCGATTCGATTTCGATTCGATTTCGATTCGATTTCGATTCGATTTCGATTCGATTTCGATTCGATTTCGATTCGATTTCGATTCGATTTCGATTCGATTTCGATTCGATTTCGATTCGATTTCGATTCGATTTCGATTCGATTTCGATTCGATTTCGATTCGATTTCGATTCGATTTCGATTCGATTTCGATTCGATTTCGATTCGATTTCGATTCGATTTCGATTCGATTTCGATTCGATTTCGATTCGATTTCGATTCGATTTCGATTCGATTTCGATTCGATTTCGATTCGATTTCGATTCGATTTCGATTCGATTTCGATTCGATTTCGATTCGATTTCGATTCGATTTCGATTCGATTTCGATTCGATTTCGATTCGATTTCGATTCGATTTCGATTCGATTTCGATTCGATTTCGATTCGATTTCGATTCGATTTCGATTCGATTTCGATTCGATTTTCGATTCGATTTCGATTCGATTTCGATTCGATTTCGATTCGATTTCGATTCGATTTCGATTCGATTTCGATTCGATTTCGATTCGATTTCGATTCGATTTCGATTCGATTTCGATTCGATTTCGATTCGATTTCGATTCGATTTCGATTCGATTTCGATTCGATTTCGATTCGATTTCATTCGATTTCGATTCGATTTCGATTCGATTTCGATTCGATTTCGTTCGATTTCGATTTTCGAATTCGATTTTCGATTCGATTTTCGATTCGATTTCGATTTCCGATTTCGATTCGATTTCGATTCGATTTCGATTCGATTTCGATTCGATTTCGATTCGATTTCGATTCGATTTCGATTCGATTTCGATTCGATTTCGATTCGATTTCGATTCGATTTCGATCGATTTCGATTCGATTTCGATTCGATTTTCGATTCGATTTCGATTCGATTCGATTCGATTTCGATTTCGATTTCGATCGATTCCCGATTCGATTTTCGATTCGATTTCGATTCGATTATCGATTCGATTTCCGATTCGATTTCGATCGATTTCGATTCGATTTCAATTCGATTTTGATTCGATTTCGATTCGATTTCGATTCGATTTCGATTCGATTTCGATTCGATTTCGATTCGATTTTTTTTTCGATTCGATTTCGATTCGATTTCGATTCGATTTCGATTCGATTTCGATTCGATTTCGATTCGATTTCGATTCGATTTCGATTCGATTTCGATTCGATTTCGATTTGACTTTGATTCGATTTATTTAAAAAAAAGCCACAATTTGGCCTCTTGATTCACATATATGTTAAACGTGATCTGCACAGGAGCTTTATGCCATGTTTTTCCTCGTAATGACTCGTTTGGCATAATGCGTTCTTTCATCCCCGTTTTGGATATTTTCCTGGACGGAGGTAAAGTGAAACCGACACCTGACATGCAAATGCTTTTCTTCTGATTCTCCTCGGAGACCTATCAGACCCGAAAGTAGCAAAGGCATCCTCCATATTCCAATCCGTTTGTTACAGAGAGGAGGTGAAAAATCGGCACACATAAGTTTACGGGGGCTACAGTGATGGTGAAGGCGGGATCAATTATACAAGTTAGTTTTCCCGCAAATGTTTCAAGGGTACACAAATGCACACGTTTTGGTCCCGACAATATCAAGGGACGTGCTAGATTTCATATTCTTAAACGAGGGAAACTTTTTGAATGTTTGAGAACGTGATGGCACTATTCCCGTTCTCTTAATTTTAGCCTGAGGTTTGAAATGAGTTTTAGTTCTTACTCTCTGTTGAGAAGCTGAAATTCTTGTTATACCTTTTGAATGATAATCGATATATGAAAGAAGGAACTATGTTATAAATAATGCATCTTGTGTGAAAAGTTCACTTCTGGGAAAAGCATTTATAAGACGTATAATACACCGAATCGTTTTTGTATATACCTATGTCTGGAAAGTTGCTCAATGAAACTGATCTAGTTAAATAATCGCGATAATTTGTTGTAATAACAGCTTGCTAACTTTTCTCCCTCAAGCAAGGTTCCTGATACGAAACGCAATGCTGTTTGTAAATTCATATCACCTCTATTTTTGTTTCAAGCTTGCGCTACCCACAGACCCTGTGTCGGTTACAACTTTGTTTAGCATCCAGTTACCCTTTTAGGGTACAACGTATGGTGGGAAAAACATTTGAACAACTAGCCAGCAGCCCCAGTAAAGGTAACATCCAACTACCGGCTATAATTGTGTTTTAATGAAAGTTGAACGAGTCTCGTGTGGGTGCCATTACTGTTTGTTTGGTGGATGAAATGGATAGCAGTTCGTTACGGTAATGGGAAAGAAGAAGAAGGTCGAAGAATTATGTGAATTTCTCCTGTTGGATAGTATTGGTCTCGTAGGAACTCCTCTAGTTGAACGGCCGTCTCATGGAATTCACGCAAGTAAAACAGAGAGCATCGCAATATGGTTCACACACATTTGCTGAGTACGAAATCATGTCGACTGCCAACGTGTGTTCTAGAGTCACATACTCTTTAAATTAAAGAAACACATTTTGCTGAATTCAATCAGAGCAAAGGCTTGACATTTTCTTCGCCACTGAGATATTATTTCCGCTTTGATGTATTCACACATGACGCATTCAATTAGATTATATAATTATTATCTACAGAAAAATAACTAGGGTAAGTGTTCCCTTAGTTGTGGGAACTAGAGAGATAAACCCAGGCTGGAAACTCTGTGAGAAACGAAGTGCTTTTTATTCCAAAAACTGAAGTATGTATCGATGAAAACAAATAAACACTATTGATGTCGGGAACAATATTATTCAAACGTTTTGATTTTATTCAAATGTCACGGAAATGACAAAACCAATACAGCATAGTGCTTTAGATTTTGATGGGATTTGGATGGATTGGCCTATATTCAGCACAGTATTCCGTCATAATAATAGTGATCTTCAAAGTACCCTTTTCATCCATCCAATTTTCCAAGTTTTTCCACCGACCAATTGCATAAGGGTTTAAATTTGAATTTCCCGTTTGATTTACGACGCTTTCGAGCCCCGGCTTCGCAAAAGCCCTTCCATGTGCGCAGAAAATAGGAAGATTGAAAACACATCGGATGCGGAAAATCCTCATGCAATATTGATTCCGAACTGGGAAATTGCATCCCGAAATGCATTATTACTGCCATCGACCATTGGCACACCACTGCTGCTTCTCACCATGATTGGAATTCTTCGCCACAAATGGTGTGAATTTTCCGAACGAACAAGAAAAAGTGATTTAGACTGATTTACGACTCCGAAGAAGGCGTCCTCCTTGCGACTTCCATGATTGCGAAGAAAACTCGGAGAAATGGACAGCTGATTGTGGCTTAGGCCGGGTGATACCACTGTGCTGTTGCAATCGGCAGCTGTTGCAATTGGGGAATCTTCTTGCAGGAAGGCGGAATGCTTGTTCGAATTGTAATCAAACTCTGGGAAGGAAGGCATCAGGCATAAGATTTACGTTTGGGATGCTAACGACCCCCATTAAGCAGTGATGGGTAGTTTTCTTCGAAGCAGAACGAGTGTTTCCTTCGACAGGACAGCAATATTACGTGATCTGTGTGCAATTTGGGTCATTCCATGGAACATCAACAAAGGAATTTAAATGGAATTCGATTTCTTTTCAAATCAGGCACATCTGTATCTGTATCTTCGAAGGCTCTGATTGATGTTCACAAAGCTGTAGTCCGATTAGCTTATACTAACTTGATAACTTGATGAATTATTAGGTTACATTCATTTTATTTTAAAAGGGTGGGAGGACAGCTTAGAGCTGAATTACAAAACATCATTTTTTTAGCAACATTAAAAGTCGTATCGAACTATTATGGTATATACGTAACCGTCATAAAACATTTCCAAATCCACACGAAAGTCAAAATACTGTTCGATTGTTACTTGGGATATTTGACAAATCCTAAAACATAACTGAAAGTACTACTTTTTAGCACCGTCATGAAAGTGCTGAAAAGTAGTACTTTTCAGTGCAGTTTTGTTTGTAGGAAAATTAGGTTGCTATGTTGTTCATTCTTTTGATTAAAATACATATAAGATAATGTGTGTATCTATGATACAATTTTAATACGATGTGTTGGTCGGGGAAGCACATTGATAGTCTAAATAGCATTCATTTGATTGCCGTGGAATCACTCTTCTCACACATCCTGAAATTGTATCCAGCCATCGAACGAGGCAGAACCGGAAGATTCGGTTTTAACTAGATTATCCATCAAATTTTACGATCTATCTCCCCGACTTGAGGCTGAAAGCGCATTTCGAAGAACAAATTTTACTTCTTCGTCGTTGTCGGCTTATCATCGTCATTAGCATCGGTTACGATCGGAGGGGAAAGGGTCTGTTATCGTCCGTGTCGACGTCGACGTCATTAAACGTTTATTGCCATTTAGCAACTACTCACTATTGAGCCAGCCATCGGTGACATAATCCGGAAATCTTGATAGACAATGTTGCGGGTGATACCCCGTAATCATATCAATTCCCTACAATATAGTGATGTCATGCTAGGTAATTTTGCAACGATCCTGGAAAAGCCACATAGATACAGACGAGAAGTGATGAACAGTTGATTAAGGGTTGATTTCCGCTAAATGATGATCCAGTTACACGTCGGTGAGGTTGGTAATTTGAAATAATTTGTGCTGGCTTTTGAAAACTGCCATCACACAGTTACATTTGTGGAAATAAGACCCGTTTAGGGATAACATCACACGTTCTATCGATTCGTCTTACCAAAACCACCAAAAGCAATTGTTTCACTTTGGAATGATACACGATAAAATAAGCATGATGGTATCAAAAGTTCTGCTCTTGGGTTAGCACTACTGTTTTATCTTGACAATATCGAAGGAACAGCTCTTGAATTCAATATTGCTTGTTTTGATTTAAAATTAAAATGTTAAAAATTAAAATTAAAATGATAAACAATACTAGAGTAAGAGAAATGCGCCCTAACAGGGAGTCGTGAATTCAATTTTCACCGAGAAGACGTACCGTTTTAATTAAATGAATTTGGCGTGCAGAAATATAACTAGAAAATTATGAAAATTTGTATGAAAAAAACAAACTTAAAACTTTGAGTGCTATTTTCTGCCTACTTTTTCCATATGGGACAGTTATGCCTTTATGGGCAGTTTTATACGTCTGCTTTGACGTTTTCAATTAATTTTTTGACTTTTCTATTTGTGATTTTCATGGGTTGTCTGGAATTCGAACCAAAATGTCCGGAATATGAGACAAAAGCCATGTAGCGTCCGGAATAAGAATCATGAAAATACCACACATTTCTATTTATTTAAAATTATTCACGTGCGGAATCGAAATCTTTACTCACCATTCGAAAATTAAGTGTTTTGAAGGCTCGACATCGCAAAGGAATCATACAGAATGATTTATTTGATATGATTTTTTATGAGTTACACGGCACTAAAGTCTTAAGTGTCCGTAATATGAATCAAAACGGAACAACTTTTTCGAAAATTTCACTTCAATTTGTCCAGTTAGTTAATCCAATTGAAAAGTATATGTTATGTTTAGTGTTTGGGTAGTTGTTGAAATTTCCGCTCGGCTGGTTAGACGTAAAACGATACATTATTAAAAAAAAGTGGCTATGACAGATGAAATATTGATACAGCCAATTCTCCCTTACTTGACATGCTGCACAGTGTTCGTTCGATTTTTGGCAACATATTCAAAAATTCCATGTTGCCGAAAGCTGAAAGTCTGTAAGTCGATACCTCCCTAACTCGATGATGTCTAAATCGATACTATCTGCTTCAGTTTTCCATTAGAACGTGTTCCAATCTCCTGTAATGTTTTGATTATTTGTATGAAAAACGAGTGTTGAAATTTCACAACCCATTTTCTCAATGCCTACTTTTTACAGATGGAACTGACTTGTGTTTTACGGCTGCATAGGTAGTGAAAGTTCGGTGAAAATCGGTATAAAAACAAATATGGTTAGTATCTGCTTTACGTACTGAGATAGAGCAAAACAATTCCTCGTCGGTCAATCCATCTACGATTGATTTGGTCTTAACCGTCTCTAGTCATCTTTGTAGCCAACTGATTACTCATGCTGATTTTGATTCTGATCATGTCCCTGTTATATTTCAAATATCCCAAGAAGCGATTCTCAATCCTATCAGCTCCACTATCAATTATTTTCGAGCCAACTGGAATATATATGAAACATTTATTAACTCTAATCTTGATGTAAATATTCCCTTATAAACAAAACTTGATATTGACAATGCTCTTGAAACTTTAACAATTTCCATTGTTGAAGTCAGGAGCATTGCAATTCCAAAATGTGAAGTAAAGTTTGAATCCGTGATTATAGACGATGATCTTAAACTTTTGATCCGTCTTAAAAACGTGAGGAGAAGGCAATTTCAACGCACTCGCGATCCTGCTATGAAAATTATATGGCAAGATTTGCAAAAAGAAATCAAGAAACGTTTTCACAATTAAGAAACAAAAATTTTGAAAATAAGATTTCTCAATTGGACCCTGGCTCTAAGCCCTTTTGGAAATTATCTAAAATCTTGAAAAAACCTCAGAAGCCAATACCGGCATTGAAAGAGGAAAACAAATTATTACTAACTAATTGCGAAAAAGCTCAAAAACTTGCTATGCAGTTAGAAAGTGCGCACAATTTTAATTTAGGACTTACTAGTCCAATTGAAAATCAAGTTACTCACGACTTCGAAAATATTCTCAATCAAGAGAACGTTTTCGAAAATGCCTGGGAGACTGATTTGGAAAAAGTGAGAACTATTAATAAAAAAAATCAGAAATATAAAGCTCCTGGCGATGGTGGAATTTTCTACATCCACATCAAGAAACTTCCAAAAAGTAGCTTATCATTTTTAGTAGACGAACAAATTTTTATATTTTAACAAATGTTTTCAATTAGCATATTTTCCTGGCATATGGAAAAATGGTAAGGTTGTTCCAATTTTAAAACCAGACAAAAATCCTGCAGAAGCTTCTAGCTATCGTCCAATCAGTTTGCTTTCCTCCATCAGTAAACTTTTTGAAAAGGTCATTTTGAACAGAACGATGGCCCACATCAACGAAAATTCAATTTTTGCCAATGATCTGTTCGGATTCCGCCATGGACATTCGACCACTCATCAACTTTTACGTGTTACAAATTTGATCCGTTCCAACAAATCTGAAGGTTATTCTACTGGTCTAGCTCTTCTAGACATAGAAAAAGCATTCGACAGTGTTTGGCATGAAGGTTTGATCGTAAAATTAAAAAATAATAATTTTCCAACATACATTGTTAGAATAATTCAAAGTTATCTGTCAAATCGTACACTTCAAGTTAATTATCAGAACTCCAGGTCTGAAAGACTTCCTGTAAGAGCTGGTGTTCCCCAAGGCAGCATTTTGAGACCAATATTATACAATATTTTCACATCTGACTTACCTGAGTTACCTCAGGGATGTCAACAATCCTTGTTTGCGGATGACACAGGCCTCTCCGCCAAAGGACGAAACTTGTGTGTCATCTGTAGTCGATTGCAAAAAAGTTTGGATATTTTTTCTTCATACTTGCAGAAATGGAAGATTTCTCCTAATGCTTCCAAAACTCAACTAATAATATTCCCACATAAACCAAAAGCTCCTTATTTGAAACCTTCAAGTAGATATGTTGTCACGATGAGAGGGGTTCCAATAAATTGGTCAGATGAAGTTAAGTATCTAGGGCTCATGCTAGATAAGAATTTAACTTTAAAAAATCACATTGAGGGCATTTAAGCCTAATAAATATGTAAAATGTCTCTATCCCCTTATTAATAGAAAATCAAAACTTTGTTTCATCTGTAAAAAGTAGGCATTGAGAAAATGGGCTGTGAAATTTTCAATCTCGTTTTCCATACGAATATAAAAAAAATCTAGAGGATTGGAAGATGTTCCAATCTTAATGAAACTTTCACAACTTTCTTTTCATTACGATATATTTCCGAGAAAAATATAAAGATGATCAAAACATGTTACATTTTTGTGTTCCACGGCGCGAAAGTCTGTAGTGGGACTGATATGCGGTTACTCTTCATTATGGGACAATTTGACTTGCTGTTTTTTCCTATTTTTTCCGAACAAATTATATTTTTTCATTAGTGTAGCTGGAAGAGCGTTGGAAGAGATGTTGAAAACTGAACTCAACTCAATTTTGACGAAAATGCAGATGGGACTGACTGTCATAAAGCAGGTGAAATCAACTCACCTGTAAAAATCTGAACTGCTAGGGTAGATGTACAAATAGTGGAGGTACTAAGCACGATTGAACTTCATTTAACCGCCTAAATTCAAGAAGCGCAATCAATGTACATGTTAATGTTGTAACGGGAAGTAACGACCATTGACTTAATGAGAAAAAATGATTTCATCGCAGTAATCCACGGCATGTCAGTGAAAAAGTAATACCTCCACTATTGGTACACTGTTCCTTTAGTTGCGGTATATTTTTAATTTGTGTTCCTATAGTTGCGGTATCCGTTGTTTTCTTATGGGATCCTCCACTATAGGAACACTTTACCGCAACTATTGGTGCAAGTAAAACAAGTTTTTGCGATTTGGTGATATTTCATCAGTTTTAAAGCAATTTGAACGCTCTTGTTCAACTATTCCGTTTAACAACAAGTCAATACGTCGATTGACAGTGTCGGTTCTGTGGCTAATGTCATAAAATCAGTGAAAACGGCACTACCGCAACTATAGGAACACCCAACTAAGGGAACATTTACCCTACGGCAAATGAAATGTAATATGTTGTTAACAAAATGTCAATGAAATCCTAAAATTTGTTTTAGCTAACTGGGAAGAATTGTACTAACCCCTCTACCGGCAGCTTCATTTTTTACCCATAAAGAAATATTCAAATTGTGACAACTTTCTCGTTTCTTGATATTCTTGCACCATTTTTTCACAAGCTCTCAAAAAACTCTTCTAGTTTGAATACGTGTCGATATTGATAATTAGTCATCTGGATTTTGTGATATTCCAAAATTCCCCGTAGCCATAACCCACGTTAATATCTCAGGCTACAGAAATTGTATCGTATTCGGATATTCACTTATTAATTCATATATGAATGCAAGTATGTTGTGAAAAAATAAGCAATTTGGTGCAGCTGTCATTGAGTAATGAACATTTATGTTTCTGCTACCACGCTGGGACAAATAAAGTTCTCGAAAACTCTTAAAAAACCTCATATCGTAATTTTCAGATTTCTCCAAGAATACTGAACCGATTTGTATGATTTTATCAGAGTAGCTCCTTATTACCTACCATTGTATAGTACACATTCTATTTTTTTTTTTTGATAAATTGACCAAAAACAAAATGGCCGCAAAAGTCATTTTATATGAAGAATTCGGTCCCCCAAAGAACATCGAAATATTTACAAAATTAGATCACCATTGATTAAGTTCAAAGTAGGTTCTTAAACTAGAAGAGTTTTTTGATGTCGTGTTAAAAAATAGTGCAAAATATCGAGAAACAAAAAAGTTATCGCGATTTGAATATTTTTATCGGTAAAAATTAAGCCGCCGGTACCGGGGTATATCCGTATATCACCGAAAAATCAGTTGAAGCACTTCGAAGTATGAAGCCCAAGGTACAAAGTACACTTTGAGAGTACAAGACCCGGATCGAGTCACCAAACTGCTGAAGCTTACTAAACTCATCGACAGAATCGAGGTAGGAGTGGCCCCTCATCCAAATTTGAATATCAGTAGGTGCGTGATCTCTTGTATCGACCCGATTTGAATGGAGGAGAAGGACATTTTACAAGAAATGATCAGAAAGAAAGTTATCCATGTACAGCGGATAACTCGAAATGAAGGAGGCAGACGCGTTAATACTCTGGCGTTGATTCTTACTTTTGGAAAGACCACGTACCACGAGTATCAAAAAGTTGGCCTACTGCGCGTCCCAACTCGTCCGTTTTTCCCCAACCCAATGCTGTGTTACAGTTGCTTCAGCTACGGACACACTCGTATTCGCTGCCCTGGACCGCAACGCTACGTGCATTGCTCGCAGCACTTCCATCTTCCCCAGTGCCGGGTGTTGTCGGTATTGGTGGATCTAGTGTAATGGGTTTCAACAACGGCTGGCACTGTGGGGCAAAGCTACCCACATGCAAGTTGTATTCCTGTTCAAACCCTAACAGAAGTTAACACTGCTGCACCCCTTTCTTCACCAGCGGATCCGATCCCACGAAGGACTTCAACTTCATCGTCCAGCTGTCGTTCAGCCATTGCACATTGGTCCCAAAGCCATATCTAGGAAGACAAAAATGATTGTGCCTAAACCGTCAATTTTAGATATATGGTGTCTTCCGCAAAGTTTTTCCATATTTTTCAGACATTTTTTTCAGAGATGTGAAATTAGGGTGGCCCACATGGTTTACGAGATCAGCACATAAACTTTTTTGCTGAAGCATTTAGGACTACACAATGTTCTACAATGTTTTAGAACAATCGATTTGGAGCAACTTTGCCGAAGAACCCAAATTTCTATCTCTTATGGTTCGTGAGTTCTGATTTTTTTTTATCGAAAAAGTTAGGGTGGTACTGAAAAATCAGTTTTTTCTTGATAACTTTTTATACGATAATTTCTCACAAAAACTTTGTTGCGAGCACTTTTAGAACTTTTGATTGCGCAACTTTTTGCCGAAGAAACTACTGTTCTATCTCTTATGGTTACAGAGTTATCAAAAATTTTCTTCGACAAAATGGTTGTTTTCAAATGCCGATATCTCCGAAAGGCGCAAACGGATTTTCAATCTTTTGTCAGCATTATAAAGATTATCTTTTTCTCTGTTTATGGTGAAAAAACTGTGAGGACGTTTTTTGTTTGAAAAGATTGACAAAATTTTGACTTGAATATCTCTTTTTTCGCTTTCTTCACCATATAAAATTCGGTTTATGGTGAATATATCTTAGAGCGTTGATTTTTTATGAATATTTTGTATGAAGCACTTTCAGAACTTTTAATTTTGCACATTTTTGCTGAAGGCATCAAAGAGCTATCTCGAATATTTTTCAAGTTATGGACAATTTTCGGTTAAAAAACATATTACTTTCAAAATTTTGTCAATCTTTTCAAACAAAAAACGTCCTCACAGTTTTTCACCATAAACAGAGAAAAAGATAATCTTTCTAACGCTGACAAAAGATTGAAAATCCGTTTGCGCCTTTCGGAGATATCGGCATTTGAAAACAACCATTTTGTCGAAGAAAATTACTGATAACTCGGTAACCATAAGAGATAGAACAGTAGTTTCTTCGGCAAAAAGTTGCGCAATCAAAAGTTCTAAAAGTGCTCGGAACAAAGTTTTTGCGAGAAAACATCGTATAAAAAGTTATTAAGAAAAAACTGATTTTTCAGTACCACCCTAACTTTTTCGATAAAAAAAATCATAACTCACGAACCATAAGAGATAGAAATTTGGATTCTTCGGCAAAGTTGCTCCAAATCGATTGTTCTAAAACATTGTAGAACATTGTGTAGTCCTAAATGCGTCAGCAAAAAAGTTTATGTGCTGATCTCGTAAACCATGTGGGCCACCCTAATTTCACATCTCTGAAAAAAATGTCTGAAAAATATGGAGAAACATTGCCGAAGACACCATATATCTAAAATTGACGGTTTAGGCACAATCATTTTTGTCTTCCTAGATATGGCTTTGGGACCAATGTGCATTGATTGTCACCCCGGCGGCTGCTTCCCTGTGCAATAGAACCTTCGTGGTCTGAGGGCCAATATTAGCGAACTAAAGCTCCTCACCGCCGACCTGGAACCTTGCGTGATTGCACTACAAGAAACCAAAATCATCCATCATGTAATTCATCCCGTCTTCGTCGGCAAGCAATACGCGTTGTTGCTAACATCGAACACCGTACACCACTGGCAACACGGGGTAGGCCTTACTATTCAGGAAGGTATACTCTTCGAGCGTGTACTTATTGACACCACTTTGCATCTCGTCGCTGTACGCATCTTCGCACCTATCCGTCGTTTCGGTGTATATCCCGCCGTGTGCAGCTCAATGCTAATGAGCTCTGGGGGACTTAAACACGCTCCATCTCGCGTGAGGGTCTCACCAGTCGTATGCACTTGGCCGATTCATTGTCGAAACGACGTTGGCCAAACAACTGGTGATTCTAAACGACGGTTCCCCTACTCGTATCGACCTGGCAACGGAAAACACCTCAGCAATCGCGTATTTATCCATCTGCTCTGAAAGTTCAGCGCAGAGGTTGACCTGGGGTACCTTATCGGACACACATAACAGCGACCACTTTCCGAAAACGTTGGCTGTACGACAAAGCTGATTGGTCGTTGTTCGAACGTGTCACAGCAGAAACGATTCGCTCGGATGTAGATTGGGACGTAGACAGCTTCACGGAGAAGATTATAGCAGCAGCATAGAAGGCCATACGACGTTCCAGCGGCCGCAACAGGCCGAAATCGGTAACGTGGTGGTATTCTGAAGTAAAGGCGGCAATTCGTCGGCGACGAAAATGTCTGCGTTCCATTCGACGTCTTCGGCATTCTAATCCGATTCAACCTGAAGCATTGGTGAGTTTCCAGGAAGCTAAAGAAGAGGCGGAAAAACCGGTGAATCAATCTAAACAGCAATCGTGGGAAGATTTCGTGGCGAAAATAACACCAAGCAGCACGACGACCGAACTGTGGCGCACGGTCAACACATTGCGTGACAACGGTGAACAGCGACCGGTAGTACTCAAGAAGGTGAACGGATTCCCGGACGGACAATCCCGAAGAAGCAGCAAAAACGATAGCTGAACGAGAGTCAATGAATTTTTCGCCTAACACCGGCGATGTGTATAACATCGACATCATCCTAACCGAACTTCTGTGGGCTCTCGACAAAAGGCTAGGTGCCTCAACAGGTGATTATGCAATAGGGTACCCTCTTCTTCAACGTCTCCCTCTGTCTGTAAAGATGACTTGACTTCTTGAGCTGCTTAATAAAATCTGGCGAAGTGGCGAGTTTTCTGCCAGCTGGTGGAATGCTTTTATCGTTCCCATCCCGAATTGCCAGGATTCCGGGGCGGCTGCCTTCCAGCCTATCTCACTCACCAGCTGCATGGCGAAGTTGTTTGAGCACATCATCAACCGTCGTTTGATTACGGAACTAGAGTCGGGATGACTGGTGCAGGACGAGGCACGGACACCTATTTTGCCGAGCTGGAGAAATCACTGCCAAATATGGACGAGCACTGCCTCATTGCCTCCATGAATATTTCGAAGGCGTATGACACGACTTGGCTGCACGGAATATTGCGGACATTGCAAAGTTTTCTCTCGGAGCGAACATTTCAGGTAGCTGTAGGACGACATCTGTTCCGTGAGAACCAGCATGCGAATGGGGTACCTCAGGATTCCGTGTTCCTCGTCGCGATGCAACCCATCTTCCATTACATAGAAAACTACAGGCTGCTGTGAAGGCGGGTGACAAGTGGACAAAGAGTGTAGGATTCACCATATCTGCGAAGTCGCACATTTTCTTTTGTATCCCAAATACACGCCGAGAACCATCACTAGAAATCACGATCGACCGGATCGCTGTTCCGAAGACCAATGGATCCTTGGAATAACCCTGGAACGAACTCTCACGTTTAAATCTCATTGCCAAGCGGTGAAGAAACCATGCGATTCTGGACTTCGGATTCTTCAAAAGATCGCTGCCAAGCTTCCTCGCGGCAATCGATCTAGCTTGCTTAACCTTAGTAATGATATTGGGTCTTTTTCGACCAATTCAAATCAATGTAACTTTTGATTGAAATAACCTAGTAATTTGAAAATTTCTGGAAATTATTTTTGTGTAGGAAATTTTATTGTTGCGGAAACAAGAGTTTTGAATGACCGCTAGGGGATCTTTAATAAAAAAAGTTACAAATTGTGCCATGAGGTCGTTTTCGATCCGAAAATTCAAATAGCTCGTAAAAATCAGTGTGTTATTGAATTTAGTTCTGTTGGGCTTCATTGAAAGGCACACATGTCTTGTTTCAGAAACCCTCCTGAAGATCCGGATTTTGTCACTGTGGCCACCAGGAACCTGCTACATATGAAAAAAGTCCCTTTAGAGATCCTTACTATGACAGCCTGCAGTTTCGTGACTAAACAAGTAATCTGAACCGTCTTCATATTGTTGAATAGGTATTCACGTGGACTGTGAATAATGATTCTCAGAACACTTAAATATTCATATCCGGTTCCGGAAACCCGGAACATCCGAAAAGTAAGTATCCATCGCAGTTTTGTATATGTAATTCTCATCTGTGGTACTATTCGGATGATGGATATTTTGGCATATAATTTTTCAGTAATAAGGAACCAATTACCGGCGCACATCCCCTGAAAAATTCGGTCTAGTATGGTCCATGAGGAACCGGTTCCTGGAGTCCAGGAAGGTGGCCAATCTGGAAATTTCGATTGAATTACTCAGATTTATGCCCCAAAACCAAATGAATTGTGTCCAATTCTTTACGATTTTTTATATTTCAATATATTTTACCAAAAAAATGAATGAATAGTTATTCTGGTCCTTTTGGAGCACCAGAATGGCCACCGTAAACCCGTAATATGGGACCAACAATTTTAGTACCTAAAGTAGGCATGCGACGGCTCATTCTTCATGATTTTGAATACCTGTGACTCTGCTAGTTCAACTATAGATAAATGGCCACATTGGTTCTTCCGGGCCACCGAAATAACCAGGCATGACCACCGCTGATATCTCTTTTGTGGGACATTTCAGATGGTGTACCAATAATAGACATGTGAATTTTTCCTAATTTTCTGAGCACGTGACCCATGTCCCATAATAATGAATGGATGGCCAGTTGGTCCTTTGTCAAATACCTAGTTTTGGTTCAACAACTGAAATGTCTCACAATACGGGTATCTCCGGTGGTCATTCCTGGGTAATTAGGTAGCCCAAAAGAACCAAAGTGGTCATTAATCATATACTTGAACTAGAAGAAACACAGGTATTAAATATCATGAAGAATGAGCGGCCGCATGCCTAGTTGAGGACAGTTCAGATTACGTGTTTGGTTATGAAACTACAGGTTGTAAGGGTAAGGGTCTCTAAAGGGACTTTTTTCAGATGTAGCAGGTTCCCGGTTGCTACAGTGACCAAATCCGGATCTCCGGGAGAGTTTCTGAAACTAGACATGTGTGCCTTTCATTTAAGCCCAACAGAACTAAATTCGGTCAACACACAGATTTCTGCGAGCTGTTTGAATTTTCGTCGAAGAGGGGTTTTAAGAATAAAATCGATAATGTTACTGACGACCTTATTCCAGCACACGCTCGACATCAGCCTCACTTACTGTCTTCTTTGGTTGTAATTTTCCAAAGCGCAATTAATTGTCGATTATATGTTACTCTGGTAAGCTGTCTACGGAATTACGGTGCAAAAATGTGTCATTATAAAATAAAATTCCTCCAAAGAAAATACCATCAACTAGGATGATTCTGTGTTTTCGTTGATTAGGAAATGCATACGTTAGAAGCAAACTACCCACCTGTCCCAATCCACCAACGTAACAAGATCATAACTCCCCTGAGCGAGCGATGGTTGTTGGTGAAATGGGAAATTACTGTTCCCGGCATGGTACGGAGTAAGGTATCTGTACGTAAGGAATTTCGCGACCGACCGAGCAACCTTTCGGAGCAGAGGACACAAATTCTTTCTTCACTTCAACGCAAGTCGACTGGGAGGATCTCGTTTCGCTTTCAACTCTTTCCTTCCTGGCTTCCGCTCACACATTTCCATCACCGCGTGTAGGGGAACTGGGGGAAAAACGTCCATGTTGAGGAAAAATTACGATTTTTGCTATGGATGACATTATTATAAGCTCGTATGATCTGATGAACAAATTTGATTCCTACGAAATAATAGAAACAGTCATACTTTATCATATATCTGGTGCCCATGAATCCATTTTCAAAAACTGCATGCTCATCCGTATTTACTATTGCTATGTGGGATAAAACGCCATATGTCACTCTATCCATATACATATGCTTCTAACACTCTATCTGTACTGCTTGCATAAAATATGGCTTGCATACAAGTTACTGGAGGGTCATATACTTTCATGGTAGAAGATGAAACGCACCCTATCTAGAGAACAGGGAGTCGTGAGTTCGATTCTCACCGAGGAGACGCATAACTTTTTCGCAAACTTCACATCTTCTTTCTGGCGTTACGTCCCCACTGGGACAGAGCCTGCTTTTCAGCTTAGTGTTCATTAGTGTGGGAAAAAATTAGATTCTCGTTCCAGTCCACTTTTTGGATTGCATTTAGGACCCATAACAACAAATAACAATTTCAGCTCGATCTGAGAAACTATATTTTAGCGCCAGCCGTTCAAAGTTTGTATGGGATTTACTATGGGAAAACTTACTTGTTCAAAGAAAAATCGCTAGATGTCACCCATTGACCACTACAAAAATTCTGAATGCAGATCTCGATAGGTATTTTTACCATGAAGAACATTGCCGAAGACCGCGAAAAAATCCGAAATTTGTGAAAAAAGTTATTCAATGAAAACCTACTGGCAAGGCAACGTTGATTAACACGTAAAGGAATAACAATAATAACAAAATCAGGCAAAATTTCTGAAAAGTCTATTAAACACTTATTATTAAACACTTTTTACATGCATCGGATTGCTTTGCGGTCTTTGGCAATGTTATTTATCATAGAAATACCTATCAAGATCTGTGCTCAGAATTTTTATAGAAGATAATGGGCGACCTCTGGCGATTTTTCTTTGCAAAAGTAAGTTTTCCCATAGTAAATCCCATACAAACTTTAAACGGCTGGCGCTAAAATATAGTTTTACCGATCGAGCTGAAATTTCGCACAGTTGTTGTGGGACCTAAATGCAATCCAAAAAGTGGACTGGAGCGAGAATCTAATATTTTCATATAACCGTGTCCCAGGCTAGGTTCATATGAGCACTTCCACAGTTATTAACTGAGAGCTTATTATGCCAATGGACCATTTTTGCATGTGTATATCGTGTGGCAGATACGAAGATACTCTATGCCCTGGGATGTCGAGAAAATTTCCAACCCGAAAAGATCCTCGACCGGTGAGATTCGAACCCACGACCCTCAGCTTGGTCTTGCAGAATAGCTGCGCGTTTACCGCTACGGCTATCTGGGATCCTAAACTAGCAAACTTCACATCAATTTAATTCAATTGCAAAGTTTATGTTTAGTTTCTCAGTTAGTTGTCAAACTAAATATAGTGTCTTTGAGCGTCACGACGATAACGTAACTGCTCGTTGATTAATAATAAAAAAGTGAAGTGAAGTAAAAGTTTCTTTTCAGGATTTCTTACTCAGATCTAACCATATGTTATATGTTATTATAGCAATTCAACCTGTGATTCTATCAAGAGTTCAAAAAGAAATTCCTCCAGCGATTGTACCAGGAATGTCTACAAGGAACTCATCAGTAATTTCAACAAGAATTTCTCCAGGTAATACTGCAGGAATTTCTTTAGGAATTCTATTAAAATTCCTTCATATATTTCATAAGTAATTCCTTCATGATTTTGTCCAGTGATTCAACTAGAATTCCTGTAAGGACTCCTTTAAAAATTCGTTCCGAATGTTCACCTCGAATTTCTCTAGGGATTCCGTTCAAAAGTCCTTCCAAAGGTTTTATTTGGAGAACTTCAAATGTTTCCATCAGAAATTATTGTAGGGATTCCACCAGGAACTCCATCAACATTTTCGCAATGGATTCCATCAAGGGATCAGTAGTTCCTCTAAAGATCAGAAGTTATTCTAGGAATTTAAACACGAGCTCGTCCAGGAATCACATCAGGTGTACTTCTAAAGATTGAATTATGAATTACACGAAGGATTCCATCAAAAGTTTATTCAGGTTTTCCATAAGGAGTCGTTCTAGGGATTCCATCGGAAGTTTCTCTAGGGATTCCATCGAAAGTTTCTGAAAGGATTCTATCAAGAGTTCTTCTGGGGATTTCTTCTAGGGATTCCATCAAGAGTTCCTTCATGGAGTCCACCTGGAATTCCTTTAGGGATTAGATCAGGAGTTCCTTTAGCAATTTCCATCAGAAGATTCTCCAGCGATTCCATCAGGAGTTTCTTCAGAGATTCCACCTGTAATTCCTCCAGGATCTCTATCAGAAGTACCTCTAAGGATTTTATCAGGAGTTCCTTCAAGAATAACTTTAGGAATTCTTCCAAGTATTCCATCAGGAGTTCCTCCAGGGATTTCATTAGTTCTTATGGGGATTTCATAAGGATTATGAAATTACAGGGATTCCATCAAGAATTCCTCCTGGGATTTCACCTGGGATTCTTAAAAAGATTATATCAGGAGTGATTCTAGGGATTTAAACACGAGATCCAGGAATCCAGGAATTACACCAGGAGTACTTCTTAAGATTCATCCATGAATTCCACGAGGGATTTCATCAAGAGGTCCTTCGGGGTTTCCATTAGGAGTCCCTCTGGGGATTCCATTGGAAGTTTCTCTAAGGTCTCCGTCGGAAGTTTCTGAAAGAATTTCAGCAATAGTTCTTCTGGGGATTTCATCAGGAGTTCTTTCAGGGATGCCATGATACCATCTGGAATTCTTCCAGGGATTCCATTAGAATTTTCGCAATTCCATCAGGAGTTTCTCCAGGGATTCCATCATGAGTTCCGTATCTCAAGGGAATTTCTCCCGGAATTAATCAAGGGATGCCTCCCAAATTTCCTGAAGGAATTAATCTCGGAATTCCTTCAGCAATTCCTCCCATAATATCTTCAAGGATTCTTGATCGTTATCAGGAATTTTTCCAGGGATTTTACCAAAAATTTCACCAGTAATTTGTAATTTGGAAATCCACCAGTATATCCTCCAATGACTCTATCAGAAGTTCCTCCTGAGATTAAAAAAAAATAGTTCCGTCAGGAATTCCTCTGAGAATTCTTTCATTAATTCCCCCAGGAATTCCTTCGAAAATTCCGCTAGGATTTCCTCTAGAGATTCCAACTAAAAATCCCCCACATAAATCCTCTAGGGATTCCTCTAAGGATTCCTCCAGAGGTTCCTCCATGGATTTCATCTGGAATCCACCCAGGTTATTCTTCAGGACTTCCATCAGAAAAACCTCCAAGGATTTTAGCTGAAATTCTCATAGGGACTCCACTAGAAATTCTTCCATAAACTCCGTCAATATTTTTTGGGTGATTTTACAATAAAAAAATCCTCTAGAGGTTCTTCCAAAACGTTTTGGAAAAAAATATCAAAGGATTCAGCCAAGATGATCTCCAAGGATCCTATGACGAATTTCTTATGGGATTTGACCACAATTTGTTATAAAGATTCCATCAGTTATTCTTTCAGAGACTTCACCAATATTTTCCCTAATAATTTCACCATTTTTCAAAAGAGGAGTTTTTTTAAGGAATTTTACCAGGAGTTCGTCCAGGGTTAACACTGGTTATAAGAAATTCCTCCTGAGAATTAACCGAAAAATTTCCAAATAGTGTACAAGATTTTTTTCTGAAAACCGCCAATAATTCCGCCAGAGAATCGAGCAGTAATTCCACGAAGGATTGAACTAGAAATTCTTCCTTTCTCTACTCTAGGTATTCCATCAGAAAGTTCGACAAAATCCAAAAAAAATATTCCTCCAGGGATTCCACTGATATTTACTCAACGGATTAAACAAAGCATTTCTCTGAATGTTCTCAGATTGAATATCTGAAGTGGCAACTGGAAAAATTTGGTGGAAAATATCTGGAAAAATCCATGGAGCAGTTTCTTGGAAAATCCTTGAAGGAATCATTAAAGAAATTATTTGAGAAATTCCCAGATAATTTTTTGGAGAAATTCCTTAATATACGAAATTCTCTACGACAATTCCTGATGGATTCCTGGGAAAGTCTTGCAAGATTGATTTCAAGAATCTACCAGAAATTTCTTCGAGGATTCCCAAAGAAATTTATCCATCAATTCCCTCCAGAATCTGGAAGAAATTGGTGGACAAATTTCTTTAGGAATCCTTGAAGAAATTTCTGGTAAATTCTTGAAATAAATCCTGCAGAACCCTCAGGACGACTAGTAAGGTCCATTTTGAAGTTAACTTCGTCTTACGGCAATATACTGGCTGTCAATTGAAAATTTATAATGTTGCGACCGTTACGATATTATGTTAGAGTTTGAACTAAAGGAAGGCTGCAACTATGACAATCGACTAAAATTCAAATGCAGAAAATCACTTGGCGTAGTTAAAGTCATGCGGTCGTGTCTTGTATACAACCCCCCTGATTTTTTTACAAGGAATAATCTGTGAAGGAAACGCTAGAGGAATTTATAAAAGAATTTATTGAAGATTCCCTAGAAGGTCCCTCGGAGGATAACCAGGAGGAACCTCTAGAAAATTGCAAGCGAAATCTTCATAAAAAAGGGCAATTGACACCGTTTTCAGCCAAAGGCTGCACGGACTAAACAATTAGGCAACATTAGGCAACGGACAAGTAACGGTATATGTACTGGATAATTTGCTTTGAGGCTGACAGCGGCGACATTCTACTCCCTTAGTAGCGTCGGGTGACACTGGCCCGAAACGGCGAGTGGGTTAATGGCGCAGGCTGCCCCGTTCCGTAAAACCGTGGCATGACTTAGAGTACGTTCCAAATCCGTCGCCTAGTTGTCCCAACTGGGCGGGTGTAGGCTCAGATGCCATTACCTGACCTGCGCCGATCCGGCTCTGAACATATTACCCCATAAAGGACTATGTCAACCCTAGCATTGCCTCCCTGCTTGCATAGATAACCATGGGATCATAATGGCGACTATTCCAGCGGAGATGGATAGCGGCTCTAAGGAGGACCCGTAAGAGTTGATCAACCAAAACAAACAACTAGCGGAATGTGAAGAAGAGGCTTCTGGACCTATCAGTAACCGGCTAAGGTTCCCGCCAAGGAAGGAGGCAACCAATTTTATTGAAAACAGTGTGGGCAAAAGCCTAGATACTGTAACGACGGCAGGCACTGGCCGCTTTAGTGCAACATGTGAGGTGACCGATGGCCCGGGACTAATCGAGGCCATGGATCGCAATAGGGAGTACCTCCCTAAAATGCAGGTAGCTGCTGAGCAACTTGATGTCATCATCGAGTTTTTTAAGAGCAAAAGCAATATCAGCAAAGACATGAAAACAAGTCTACTGAAATTGCGACAATCAGTCCTAGCTGCAAAGCAGGACTACGAGAAAGCCAAGAAACAACTTGGCAAGGTAGAAGGCCAAAAAGACACTAGGTCGTGTCAGACCGAAGTGTTTTCCTTCACAGGCAACGCGATTATATCTGATGATATCATTCGATACACGATGTAAAAGAGGACACCATCCGAGGATGAATAAGTGGCGAAAAGACGTATGGTTGCTAAGGGAAAAGTGACCTACGCAACCGTCCTCCACAGCGGAAAAGCTGGCACGAGCCAAGCCCCGCGATCAAGAGGACATGGCAACAAAGAAGAGGCCAACACCAAGCCTAAGGCTAAGAAAGCCAAGAAAATGGAGCCACGAACCAGGCAGTACATCCACAGGAACCACGGGCGCAAGGCAACAGCAACCCGTGGATACGAGTTGGAAATAAGAAAAAATAGAGGAAACCAAAAACGGAGCCCAAGGCGAGCGCTAAACCGAAAACAGCGAGACGTAGGAATTTAGGCGAATCCTTCGTTATCAAAACGGAGGAAGCGAAATACGCCGAGGTTCTGAAGGCGATGCGAATCACATAGAAGCTATCGCCATTGGGCGCAGACGAGCGGAGCATAAGGCGAACTAGGGTTGTCGAAATGACTCTAGTCTTAAAGAAGGACGCCAAAGAAAAGGGTGCAGTCTATAAGCAACTGGCACAAGAAGTTTTTGGCGTCGAGGTTGATGTAAGATCCCTTACTGCTGAAGCGTCTCTCCAGTGTAAAAATCTGGATGAGGTCACCGACACAGCGGAAAGTCTCGGCTGCGCTCAAAGAGCAATGTGACATCGGCGTAGCCAGTAAGGCCATCTACCTTAGAAAATGCCCGCAGGGCTCCCATGTGACGGCGATCAGGCTGCCAGTTGCAGAGGCCAACAAAGCGAAGAACTTGGGCATACTCAAGGTAGGCTGGTCGGTTTGCCGGCTGAGCATACAACAGCCTCCTGAAGTTTGCTTCAAGTGTTTCGGGAAGGGTAATAAGTCATGGAATTGCAATGGTTCCGACAGAAGTAAGATGTGCAGCAAATGCGGCACTGAAGGCCATAGGGCAAGCGATTGTAAGCAAATCGCCAAGTGACAACGGACACTTAACGGGCGGACCCAAATGTCCGGGCACAGTCGGAGTATCAAAGCAGCCAAAACGGAAGTAACACAGTTAAATTTAAACCACTGTGATGCAGCCCAGCAGCTGCTTTGGCAGTCAGTCTCGGAAACCAAGACTGACGTGGTGTTACTATCGGACCCATACCGCATACCAGCCAACAACGGGAACTGGGTGGCGGATAGGTCTCAACAGCTAGCAGCCATAGGGACGACAGGACGATACCCAATCCAAGAAGTAGTCTCCAGCTCAAATAACGGTTTTGCGATAGCAAAAATCAACGGCGTGTTCTATTGCAGTTGTTACGCGCCCCAAGGTGGTCGATTGAAGAATTTTCCCACATGGTCGACAGGATGATAGCCGAACTAGCTAATCGGCAGCCAGTAGTGATAGCTGGTGACTTTATTGCATGGGCAGTGGAGTGGGGTAGCCTCTGCACCAACCAAAGAGGCCAGCTATTGTTGGAATCCCTGACCGCATTAAATGTAGAGCTGGCAAATGTGGGTACAGTGAGTACCTTCCGCAGAAATGCAGAATCGATTATCGACGTGACGTTTTGTAGACCTAACCTTTTAGGTACCATGAACTGGCGCGTCGATGACGGTTATACTCATAGCGATCATCAATCGATTCGCTATAGTATAATGCTAGGTGGGCGGAGGGCAGTGCGATGTAACTCGATCCAAGCCCAAGGATGGAAAACAGCGCGCTTCGATGGCGAAGTATTCACTGAAGCCCCGAGGCACGAACGGAACACTCTGGACCTAAACGGTGAAGAGCTAGTTGATTTGATATCACGAGCGTGTGATGCTTCCATGTCGAGAAAAGCCCCTCCTAGAGAGAACAGGCCGCCGGTGTATTGGTGGTGCGAATCAATTGCAAATCTTCGAGCAATCTGCCTTCGGGCTAGACGAAGAATGCAACGCGCACGCACAGAAGCACAAAGAGAGGAACGCGGTGCAGCATTCAGAGAGGCAAAGTTGGCTCTCAAAAAGGAAATCAAGAGTCGAAAACGGGCATGCTTAGATAGTCTATGCGAGAATGCCAATTCTAGTCCATGGGGTGACGCCTACAGAGTGGTAATGGCTAAGACCAAAGGTGCCATAGCGCCCCAAGAGAAGTCGCCCGTGTTGCTGCCATCCATAATCGATGTACTCTTCCCGCACCATCCCATAAGCCCATGACCCCAGCTCCGTATGCGGCAGATAAAGGAGAAGAAGTGGCGAGAGTGACGAACGAAGAGCTGGCAGAAGTCGTGAGATCATTCGCGTCAAACAAGGCACCGGGACCCGATGGTATCCCGAATGTTGCCTTAAAAGCGGGCAGTGAACGCGAATCCAGACATGGTCAGAACCACGCATGCAGCGCTGCATTGATCAAGGAATCTTCCCGGATGGTATGGAAGCGACAGAAATTGGTGTTACTACCAAAGGCGGGAAACACCAGGTGATCCGTCGGTGTATAGACCTATCTGTCTACTAGATACGACGTTATTGGAGAGGTTTGATTCTCAACAGACTAGTACCGTATACGGAGAGTGCGGACGGCCTGTCCAACAACCAGTTTGGATTCAGAAAAGGTAAATCTACTCTGGACGCCATCCAGTCGGTCGTTCAGACAGCCTGGGTGGCAATCGAGCATAAAGGAGCGGCATCGTTATTGCGCGGTTGTCACTCTGCATGTGAAGAATGCGTTTCAACAGCGCAAGCTGAAGAATAGCACACGCGCATCACCACCTCAAGGTACCGGTGTTGTGTAAGCTTCTAGAAAGCTATTTTGATGGTAGGATTCTACTGTATGACACAGAGGAGGGACAGAAAAGCGTTCGAATTACCGCGAGAGTACCTCAAGTTTCAATCCTGGGCCCGCTGTTATGGAATGCGATGTACGATGGCGTACTGAGGCTGCCCCTTTCGACGGGTGTGAAGATTGTTGGCTTCACCGACGATATCACCCTAGTGGTCTATGGTGAATCGATGGAGGAAGTAGAGTTGACAGCAGCGCACTCTATTTCCATAGTTGAGGAATGGATGAAGTCTAGGAAACTAGGACTGGCCCGTCACAAGACTGAGGTGGTGGTGGTCAACAACCGCAAGTCGAGCAACGGACGCTTATCTCGGTTGGTGATTGCACCATAGAGTCCAAGAGATCCCTTAGGCATCTTGGGGTAGTAATCGATGGCAAGCTCAGTTTTGCTAGCCACGTTGAATATGCCTATAAAAGGGCATCTACGGCTATAGCGGCGCTTTCGAGGATGATGTCTAACAGCTCTGCTGTAATTGCCAGCAAACGCAAGCTACTGGCAAACGTGGTGCTATCCATACTAAGGTATGGAGGACCAATCTAGTCAAAATCGCTTAGAACGAGCAGAAACCTAAAGCGGTTGGAAAGCACGTACAGGACAATGTGCTTAAGAGTAGCAAGTGCATACCGGACGGTATCTAAAGAGGCCGTGTGCATCATAGCCGGGATGACGCCCATCGGGCTCATCATCAAGGAAGATGTTCAATGCTTCAACCAAAGGGGTACCAGAGGAGTCCGCGACACGTATAAAGAGGAAACGCTTAGATGCTGGCAGCAGGAATGGGATAACTTCACTAAGGGTAGATGGACCCATCGGCTAATACCAAATGTGTCAGATTGGTATGGTAGAAACCATGGGGAAGTAAACTTCCACCTGACGCAGTTCCTGTCAGCACATGGTTGCCATAGACAGTACCTGCATAGGTTCGGGCACTCAGAATCTCCTGCGTGCCCCAATTGTACTGGTGTGGAGGAAACAGCGGAGCATGTCGTGTTTGATTGCCCCCGTTTCATTGTTGTGAGAGGTCGCATGCTCACTACATGCAAAGAGGACACGTCGCCCGACAATATTATAGAGAGAATGTGTGCGGATGCCGAGTGCTGGAATGCAGTAACTACGGCTGTCACTCACATTATGTTAGAATTGCAGCGTCTATGGCGCGCCGACCAAGAGTTGGCTGCAGAGGATTAGCCCTGCCGAGGCTGGTCCCTTGTAACATTGTTTAAGTCGGCTAGGAGAAGCAGTTTGCCTAGGCTACTTCTGCTACACGTGTTGTGCTATATGCACTGGTCCCTTCCCGAAGAAATACCGTAAGGTGGTTCCGGGGAGATGAGGGTCTGAGTCCAAGGGTCATGTCATGTTCACCACTTGAGCAAATCTAAAAGAATTGCTCAAGAACAGTGCATAGGCTGGTTTTAGCGGGTCGTCGTTGGTGCGTCATCCCCGCATTCCCTGATTTACCTTCTCAGGGGATCTGTTTGCAGATTTCCTCCTTGTAAAAAAACAAAAAAAAAACAAACAAAAGGCAACGAACAACACTGATCACACATCGTTGCACAACAAGCCTAAACGACTGACGCCGCTAACCGCACGGTCAAGAAGCCCAGAAGGAATTCCTGGTGGGATCCTGTGTTGGAAGTTTTGGTGCATTGTTTTGCAGTATTTTTTATTGTATTCCTGAAGGCTTCTTGGTCGAATCCTTGGATGAATTTTTGGAGGAATCCCTGAAGGAACTCCTTGATGAATCTTTGGAAGGAATTTTGAGTAAAATCAATGTGTAAGAGTTCCTGGAGTTAATCTCTGCATGTATTTCATTCAACAAAATTGAAGGGCTACACAGAAAAAACCTGAAGCAATCCCTGGAAAAAATGTTTGGATTAATCGCTGAAGGATTTTCTAAAGGAATCTGTGAAGGAATTTTTAGAGAAATCACTAGAAGAATTACTGGAAGATTTTTGACAGGGAGGAATCCCTGGTGGATTTGTTTATTGAATTCCTGTATAGATTTCTTTGGAGGAATTCCTTGAGTAATCTCTTTAAGAATTTCTAGAGTAGTTCCTGGTGGAACCACAAGAAAAGAATTCTGATAGAATCTGTTTAGAACTCACTAGAGGAATTCTTAAATATATATTTGGAGCACTTGTTTTTGGTTTAATTCTTGAAGGAAACGGTAAATGAATCACTAAAGAAATCTCTTGGGCAATTTTTGGATAAATCCCTGGAGGAATCTGTAGAAAAAATACTAGAAAGAATTGCTGAAGAAATTCCTTTTGAAATTTCCGAAGCAACTCTTTGCGGAATTTAATAAGGAGTCACGGAAGCAAGTCCTGAAAAAAGTTCTGGTGAATTCCTTGCGCAAATGCTAAGTGATGAGTTTATAAAAAATCCGTTGAGAAGTATCAGGAAGAATTCGTGATTTGATTCCTGGGTAAAACGTGTTATAATTTTTGGACCTAACTTCTAGAGAAATTCCTATGGAAATATTTAAAGAAATTGTTATAGCAATCTCTAAAGGAACTCGTGGAGTAAGCCCTGAAGAAATCACTTGATAATTTGTAGGGGAACTTTCTAAGGAATCTCTGTAAGAATGCCACCTGAAGATATGCCTGAAGGATTTTCTCCGGAAGAATTTCTTGTTGAATCTGTGGATAATTTTCTACAGGAATTATTGATAAATTTCTGGTTGAATCCTTGGAATAATTTTTGGTGGAATCTGTACATGTCGCGCGTCGGTAGTGAAGCGGTGAAAAAGTGATCGGTTCGTTAGTAGTGTTTGATCCTTCGACCTTGACGCTTGCTTCTGCTGGGGCGGGTGATGAGGGCAGGATCAAACATGTCGCGCGTCGGTAGTGAAGCGGTGAAAAAGTGATCGGTTCGTTAGTAGTGTTTGATCCTTCGACCTTGACGCTTGCTCCTGCGGGGGCGGGCGATGGGGGCAGGATCAAACTTGTCGCGCGTCGTTCGCTCAGAGAAATGAAAAGCGCCGCGGATCGCTAGTAGTGTTTGATCTATTGATCGCGTCGCTTGCTCTTGCGTGGGCGAGTGACGAACACTTGTTCGGCGTTTAATGCGATTATCGAATTATTTCGCGAATCCGGTTAGGCGTGATTATATCATGGATCGCATCACCAAACATTGGTGACTCCCAGATCTTTACCTTATCCCACTAACCCAATATCCTCTCCATGACAACCGTGGAGATGCAGAGGTGATCTCGGTCTCTAGTAACAACGGTAGTTACACTAACATTCCTTCCCTTCCCCGATGACCGTAAGGACGTGGCCGGCGCCGTTATTGACTTTTAAATTTGAGCTCTCGATTTGTGCACATTAAAGAATGGTAAGCTAATCCCAAGCCCCATTCATTAATTCCCTGTGCAACTTCGATTGTTCTGGTCAATCACAGAGTAGCAACTACGAATTGTAGGTCATCTATGCTTATGCTTATGCTTATGCTTATGCTTATGCTTAATTCCTAGTATAACCCATGGATTCCTGGAAAAACAATAGTAGAATAACAAGAGGAAATCATGAGAAAATTCTGGTAGAATATTTGAAGAAATTCCCATAGCTATTCCCATATCGATGACTGTTCAGTATAATCCTCGACAGAGACTCCTCATAATTTAAGAGTTTTGCTGGAATACCTCATGTGAATCATAACTCTATATCCTTTTCTTTCGGTCCTTTAATTTTGAAAATCCTGTTTTCCCAAACACGACGTTCGCCCTAATGGTGCGTTTCAACTCCTTCTGGCCAAATAACCCCCAGTTCCCCTACGTATTCGAGTTTGCGAGCTCCACAAGAAAAACTTTATTTCATTTTAAATTACATACTTATAATGCCATTTATTTTCCGCAGCGTGCGAGCATTAAAGGAGACGACTAATGGCTGGTAATAATAGAAACAGCCGTGAGAGAAGGCACGGCCTGGCGAACGATGATGATGATGATGGCGATGACGACGATGAGAATGTCGGCAAAAAAGAATATGCTCTGGAATGGCACAAGAACGAAAAGAGCATCCGGAACAGCACCACACTTAGTAATGAACTGCGAAGGCCTCTGTTCTCTTCGTGTATTTTTCTTCGCTCGAAGACGATTCTGCAAGACATCTGCTCGCACGGTTTGGGACGGACTGGTACTCCGCAAGTGAAGTTCAATTCACATGATAAATGTCTCCATTTCGTTTCCCGACTAGTTGAAACTAACAGAATTATAGATTTGAAGAAGGTTGTTTTAAAATAGAGGCAGAGTTATGCTATAATAACTGAAACTTTGCACTACAGAACATCATAATTGTAGCATATACTGTCACGCAACGTTGGTTCGGATCACTTCCTTGTGATGGTTAAGGTGCGTCAAAGACTTTCAGTTGCTAAAAACATTCGGTACCGACGCCCGCCACGGTACAATATGGAACGACTCAAGGTACCTGAAGTTGCAAGACGGAACGCTTGGGTCCTTTTAGTGTATCAGACGGTTTTATACCAGAAGAATACATCGCGGGCGATGATTCTGTAGCAAGGTACCTGTCATAATGTGGAACGATTCAAATAGAAAGAAAGGCAGCAAATCCAGCAAAAAGCGCTGCCTGGAATAGTTGAAATGCGAAGAAATGGAGCAGATGTACCGTTCTTAAGAAACGCGTAAGTTCTACACTCTACGCATCCCTCAAAGTGTTTGTGATATGAATCGAAATACGCCTGGATGATAAACGAACGCGAGGGGTTTGAAAGATGCAAGCGGTACTATTGTGAACATCTGATTGGTTGGCAACGATGCGGAATACTAAGGCTGCAGGAGGAATTGCTTTTCGGAACGATGGATGATGGAAACGTATCAACTCCCACAACAAGTGAAGTTAAGGATGCTATCAAACAGCCCAAAAGCAACAAAGCAGCTAGGAAGAAATATATTGGAGCGGAGCTTATTAAGATGGGCCCAGGAAGGTTGACTACTTGTCTGCACCGATTGATAGCTAGGATCTGTAATACAGAACAGCTACCTACCGGATTAGTGGAAGGAAGATGTTATATACTCAATATACATAATGGGTGAAAAGTTAAGGAAAAAAATTAAGAACTACCTTGCTATCACTATTCCTAACACAGTGCTTTCTAAGATCATCTCCCACCGTCGCTATTCGGGGGCACTGTAAAACGCTAGCTGTAAAACTATAGCTCATTACCACAGCGGGTTAAGAATAACAGAATGTTCTGAAGATGCAGGCTTCTGAAATTAGTTTCACTAAATACGTGTTTACCAAGTATTCGGAATCGCATTTGCGCGAACACTGGACAGATGCATATTAGATGATACGAAGTTCCATAAACGGAATCACGGCTATCACACACATGAGTCAGCACGCTGAATATTTGCCATGTGATAGTTGAGTCGGCAGTGGTCAGTGAACGCTCTGACCAAGAGACCGCAATTCTGCTTGGACAGATTTGTTAAATATTTCGCCACCCTTGGAGATGGTTCAGTAATGTACAATTTTGTTTGACGAAACGACTACAAACTATTCCAATGCTGCTTGAGGCTGAACTGCCGCCCAAAAATTGATCTGAAGCTTCACCCAGCACTTCTAAATTAGAATCAGGGCCAATGAAGTCATGCAACGCTCCATTGCATGCTAGCTCATCAGCCAATTACTTTCCAGCGATAGAAGAATGGTTATAACCTATAGGTTCCCATACAAGGTTTACAGACCTGGCTAAATTCATTTCTCAATTGGTCGATGTTCAGACAGACTGAACCAAGTGTTTTTTTTTAAAGGTTTCAGAAAAACGTACCTAAGGCATTTCAAATATCAAAACATTTACATTATTTGCTGTAAAAATGGAACTTATCTATTTGATGATTCTTCTGTTTAAAACTAGCACCGGAAAAATCAGAATTTATGGACTTCTTGACGTATCATTCGAACGCTAAAATATCATCTAGTCCGGTCTGTCTGAACACCGACCAATTTGAGTTCTACATGCCATAATCAGCTTCGAGCTTGATTGCACTCCACACATAACAGCAAATATTTCCGCCGGGAAATCGGTGCAGTGTCTACCAATTGAGTAAAACTGGTTCAGCCTTAGCTCACGAGAATATACACCAGCACCAGCTCTACTTTCAAGAAGGAAGCCATCAGTTTAACATACTACATTGGTTGATATAGTTCTTTCCAAATATCCAGACGCCCACTTTTGCCGTAGAAGAAATTGTGTGATTGATGTCCTGTAAGAAAAGTGACAAGCACTTGTGAGATCACTTAGAGCAAGGACAATTTTGTCCCAATTCACTAACAACGAAGAGTGTGTAGATCTACAATTAACTGGATTTTTCTCCAGTAGACCCAATACCCATAAACGGGAAGATCAACGTGCAAGTTGTACCGATGTAGCTGGTTCGCTATCTGCTGATGCGAACTCTGGAGATGCTGACGCAGATGATATTGACGAGGACAAGGTCGTAGACACCGACGAGGAAGGAGACAGCACAGGTTGCAACGGCGAGGATCCACCAGATGAAGCCTTGGTTGAATTCAACGGCATCAGAGATGATGTTGAGAATACCGGCATACCACTTGGAATGCCCCACGCATCCAGCAGAATTGTTGCTTGCCGGAGTTTCGGCACGACTGCGCATCTGGTTGACATGCGCACGAACCATCCATTGATCTTTAACCCAAAAGGTATGCATCACCTTGCCGATCTTCTCATAAACGGTTCCAGGTGCCCAGCGCCACTTTTTGTTGCTGTACACCTTCGCATAGACCGCATCGTGTGCAGAGAAGCTCCTTCAATTTTCTTCCTTGTCTTCACTCGGTACTGATAAAGATCAAAGTAGGTCCAAACTCGTTCTGATGCGCCGGCGGAACATTACTTCGGATGGTAATTTACCTTCTTCGATCTGTCGATTCGATGTTGTGTGGTAGGTCAGCAAGAAGACATCCAACACTTCACCTACTCCAATCTTCTCCTCCTGAATTTCATTCAGCGCCCTCTTGAAGGAGTCCACGGACATTTCAGCCTGCCCTTTTGACTGTGGGTGGAAAGGTGCCGTGATGACGTGATCAATACCGCTATCGCTGTAGAACTTCTGGAACTTGCTGCTAATGAATTGCGTACCGTTGCCACTGACTGCCTTTGTAAGCGCTCGCGTTGCGTGTTGGACAACCTTCACCGAACCATCGGAGAACCTATGGATGATAGTCGCGCTCACACCGATCAATGAAGCATCCTACGAAACGATGATTTCTCCTCGAAAGAATATTAACACTTAGTTGTCCAACGGAAGCTTTCAGCAGCTCGTCGAGCGTGAATCGCAACGTGCGCATATTAGGCAAACTTTCCGTAATAGTTTATGGCACCCAGAACAGAATGGACACCACTGACGTCCGTCGGTGCTGGCAGCTTCTGGATAGCATCGATTTTCGCCGGATCCGGCCGTGTTCCGCTCGAAGATTCCGATTGTGGTCTTCTTCGTTAACGCCGACGACAACTATGTCGTACAGGTAGCCACTCACTCCTTTCAACACAACCAACTTCATTTCGATCAACTGTTGAAACGTTTCGTGTGCTACCTTAATACACGGCGGAGGACGGTTCAGCGATACAAGCATCGGCGCGTGTTTATAGTCAGGAGGTCACGAGAACCTTTATCCAGCTCCACTTGCAGAAACGCATCCATCAAATTAATATTGCTGAAAACGGTGCAATTCGAAAGTTTGGCAAAAATGTCGTGCGGCAGAGGTAACGGATGCTGATGGGATTACAGCGCTTCATTCAGTCCTGCCGAATAATCTCCGCAGATTCGTATCTTTCCGTTCGCCAAGTGGACCACCACAATCGGAGCTGCCCACTCCGAAAAGTCTCACGCTGCAAACGGTCCAGTTCGTTGTCGACTGCCTAGTACATCGCGAACGCAACTTGATGCTTCGGCCGAAACACATCCCGGTCTTTAGCTGGAACTGCGCTATCGCACTGTTGCAAATCGAGTCGTACAGGACCGACCACAGGCACGGGAAATGGCTGGGCATGGCGTACCCTTGGTACCTCGCATACCTGCAGGAATAAAATAAACCCTTTTGTGTTCTTAGCCTCTTGCCCAGCAGCTCCTATCCCTACCTCCTCGTGGTACTGGCCGGGGTACGAGTAACCTTGGTAACCATCGGTAACCAACCCCGGTGGGAACTTTGGTCGTATGCTAACAGGGAAGGGTGGTTTGCTCCTGCAAACCTGGAGTGTCTGTACTCCATGTTAGAAGCGGCTCGCAACAGCGCCTGTTCCCCGTGTCAGGGGCGGCTGATCATCGTCCGAGTACCAGAGAAGGACTCTAAGCTAAACTGCGCATTATGGTCATCCGAACATTTAGGGATAATGGTCCTCCGGAAGTCTATGTAGGGGGTTGGTGTCAGGCCCTTCAAGCCAGCCGTAAAAAATCAAGCAACGAAGAATACGAACCGGGACAATCGGTGAATACCCAAGCGACGTAAAGGGACTAGCGATTGGAGGCTCGGTACGTTCAACTGTAAATCTCTCAACTTCATCGGGAGCACACGCGTACTCGCCGACGTGCTGAAGGACCGCGGATTTGCCATTGTAGCGTTGCAGGAAGTTGGAAGGGATCTATGGTGCAAACGTTTAGATAGAGGTAACCATACCATCTACCAGAGCTGCGGCAACACACACGCGCTGGGAACAGCTTTTATAGTGATGGGTGATATGCAGAGGAGCGTGATCGGGTGGTGGCCTATCAATGAGAGAATGTGCAAGTTGGGGCCCAAAGGCCGGTTCTTCATCTTCAGCGTAATAAACGTGCACACTCCTCTCTCTGGAAGCACTGATGATAACAAAGACGCTTTTTACGCGCAGCTCGAACGTGAGTACGACAGCTGCCCAAGCCATGACGTCAAAATCATCATAGGAGATCTAAATGCTCAGATTGGCCAGGAGGAGGAGTTCAGACCGACTATTGTATAGTTCAGCGCCTACCGGCTGACGAACGAAAACAGCTTACGACTAATTGATTTCACCGCCTCCTAGAATATGGCCATTCATAGCACCTACTTCCAGCACAGCTTCCATACTGCTACACTTGGAGATCACCACAGCAAACAGAATCACAAATCGACCACGTTCTGATTGATGGACGGCACCACACCGAAATTATCGACGTCAGGACCTATCGTGGCGCTAACATCGACTCTGACCACTATTTGGTGATGGTTAAACTGGCGACGGCCGCCCTGGTATGACCTAGAGTGGCTTAAGCAATCGGATGTCACAACTGCGTACGCACAGAACCTTGAAGCTGCATTACCGGAAGAGGGTGAGCTGGATGAAGCCCCTTCTTGACGATTGCTGGAGAACAATGAAAGCAGCCATCAACAATGCAGCTGAGAGCAACGTCGGGTATGTGGGACGGAGTTGATGGATGAGAAAAATGCAGCGCGGGCGATCATGCTGCAGTAAGGGACCAAGCAGAATGTGTAACGTTAAGGACGGAAACGGCAACAACAGTCCCGCCTTTTACTGGAGAAAAAACGCCGCCTGGAGGAGATGGAGTACGAGGAGATGGAACAACTGTGCCGGTCTCAAGAAACACGTAAGTTCTATCAGAAGCTCAACGCATACCGCAACGGCTTCGTGCCGCGTGCAGAGATGTGCAGGGATAAGGATGGGATCATCTTGACGGACGAGCGTGAGGTGATCGAAAGGTGGAAGCAGCACTTCGACAAACAATGGCACTGAGAGCACAGGTAATGAAGGACGGGACAACGGAGGAAATGCCTTCGTAAGTACTGCGGAGGATGGAAACCAACCAGCTCCCACTTTGAGGAAGGTGAAGGATGCCATTCACCAGCTTAAGAACAATAAAGCTGCTGGTAAGGATGGTATTGGAGCTGAACTCATTAAGATGGGCCCGGAGAAGCTGGCCATTTGTCTGCACCGGCTGATAGGCATAATCTGGGAAACAGAACAGCTACCGGAGGAATGGAAGGAAGGGTAATATGTCCTATCTACAAGGAAGGCGACAAGTTAGACTGTTAGAAATTTCGAGCGACCACCATTTTAAATGCGACCTACAAGGTATTATCCAGGTCATCTTTCGTCATCTGTCGAGTTCGTGGGAAATTACCAAGCCGGCTTCGTTGACGGTCGATCTACAACGGACCAGATCTTTACTGTACGGCAAATCCTCCAAAACTGTCGTGAATACCAAGTCCCAACGCATCACCCTTTAATCGATTTCAAGGCGGCATACGATCGTATCGACCGCGTAGAGCTATGGAAAATTATTGGCGAGAACAGCTTTCCTGGGAAAGCTCACGAGACTGATAAGAGCAACAATGGAAAGGTATGCAAAATTGTGTGAAGGTTTCAGGCGAACACTCCAGTTCGTTTGGATCCCGCCTGGGACTACGACAAGGTGATGGACTTTCGTGCCTGTTGTTTAATATTGCGCTAGAAGGTGGCATGCGGAGAGCCGGGTTTAATAATCGAGGTACGATTTTCACAAGATCTGATCAATTTGTCTGCTTCGCGGATGATATGGATATTGTCGGCAGGATACTTGCAATGGTGGCAGATTTGTACACCCGCCTGAAACGTAAAGTGACAAAGGTAAGTTTGGTGGTAAATGCGTCAAAAACGAGAACAATCTGATAGATGGAAACCGAGTACGACAGATATTAGAAACAGTGTTAAGATAGACGTAGATATGAGGTGGTTGATGAGTTTCGTCGACCTCGGATCCTTGTCAACAACTGATAACAACATTAGTCGTGAAATACGGAGACGCATCACTAGTCTCCGCACCAAATGTACCCTAACAAAACGCTATTAAAAGCGTAGTCCTCTAAGGACATGCAGCATAGACCATGCTGGAAACAGACCTGTAAGCACTTGGAGTGTTCAAATAGCGAATGTGAATCCGGCTTATACGAGAAGGCGTAGGGAACAGCGAACAGGCTTGATCAGATGCAACAGGATCTGGAGAGCGTAGTCCAAAATCGAAAGTGGAGGGACACAGCCATAGACCGAGTTGCGTTACATAATTAACGATGTTTTATAAAATTAATTGATGTAACACCATGTAAATTGATAATAATCTGAATGATAGCAAAAGTAGATAATTATATCACCGTATGATACATTTATGGTACAATTTTGATATGACTTGCCAGTCGGGCTCATATAGCAAAAGACATGCGAGTGCTTGCCACTATATAGGAGCAGCTGCTGCGTTACCAATTTCGTGGGCAGAGTAGGGAAATTGAGTTTTTCTCAACCCCAGCCAGCACACGTGTGTGATCTTCTCCGACCGGGGACCACATTTTGATGATAGTGATCGTTACTGTTTGACATCAGCATTTCCTGCTGTTTTCACACAGACAAACTGACAGACCGTACAGTCAGTTTCCGTGAAGAGGTTCGTCGATTTTTTTTTATGGCAGGACGATATGCTCGCATCTCTCGACTGTTAACGGTCGATTGGCGGTGTACAGGAGTACGGGTATGCGATATTTATAATGATTCCGTAACTTGCCGTGAAATATCATGGAATCCAATAAGGCCAAATATTTTTGTTTAGATGTCGACTTCGTTAGGTCAAAACAAAGTCTACTCTACTCTACCCTACTCTACTCTACTCTACTCTACTCTACTCTACTCTACTCTACTCTACTCTACTCTACTCTACTCTACTCTACTCTACTCTACTCTACTCTACTCTATTCTATGACATAAAACTTCTCCCAAATCCCTCTCCTTACTCCTTTTGAAGCCCATAAACAGATTTTATTGCACCACAAATTATAAAAATAGTGCCTAAAGTTATATTCATTTAAATTTTGTTTCGAAAGAGTTCGTGTCATATCGGATTTAGTATAAGACTAGAAAAAATTATCGAAATATTACGTTTCGTTATTATCATATTGTCATGACAAAAATACATCCCTCATACCCTCAAACAGGAGATGCTTCAATGCTGAGGGCAACTTGTCACTGATATGTACACCATTTTAATACCCCACTCTTTCAGCAGGACAGTAAGCCATAAAAAAAGTTGTGATTGCCAGCGATACGATGACGATGGGTGACGAAAGGGAGCCTAGACACTAAGTAGAAGAAGCTCGTCCTCGCTTCGTGGTGGGTTTCGTCGTATTCGGTGATTGCTCCGGCAATCAGTGAGATGATGGGACAACATATTGCGATAGTAATGGGCCTCATCTTCGCTGTTGGTTCGCGTTGGGTGTTCATATAGCGGTTGACTTATTGGGTTCCTTTTTTTCTAAATTTTTGCCAATATGAACGAGGGGGGGTAGGAGATTCTTACTGAAATTCTTGCTGCTAATAATGACTGATTGGAATAGTTCAAGATAGCGATTCTCTTTTGGGATGACATTTTTAAGAATGTTTATTTGGGCTGATAGGAATTTTCAGTAGGATTATTATTAGATCTAAATGAAATTCCTTGCACATTTTCGGTTGACTCGCGTGCAGTATATATGAGGGTCTTTCTCAGCCTAGTGGTAACGTCTGCATCTACAAATCAAAGTCATGCTGAAGGTGCCTAGGCTCAATTCCCGATTGGTCTACTTCTTCTTCTTTCTGGCGTTACGTCCCAACTGGGACAAAGCCTGCTTCTCAGATTAGTGTTCTTATGAGCACTTCTACAGTTATTAACTGAGAGCTTTCTTTACCGATTGACCATTTTTGACCGATTGACCATATACACATATCGGGCGGGAGATACGAAGATACTCTATGCCCTGGGAATCGAGAAAATTTCCTTTACGAAAAGATCCTCGACCAGTGGGATTCGAACCCACGACCCTCAGTATGATCATACTGAATAGCTGCGCGTTTACCGCTACGGCTATCTGGGCCCCTGGTCTAGAATCTTTTTATAATGAAAATGTTGTTGACTTCCCTAGACATGGATGGTGTACTCATACCTGGCACACAAGATACGAATGCGAAAATGGTAGCTTTGGCAGAGAAAGCTGTCAGCAGTGCTCTGTCCCACTTCGGATCTAATGCCAAGAAAAAAAGAAGAATATATACAGTATCGGACATATAAAATGCACCAAAGCCGTTTTCCCATACAAAATGGTCAACTTCAGAGAGCTTCCGCCGTTTCTCGAACCGATTTTTCTCATTTTATTTTGAGACGAACTACAATTTTCTCAATTTTCGAAAACTAAAGTAAAAAGTTGTTGAAACATTGATAAAGAGTACAGATAGGTCGAATTTTGACAAAAAAAATGCACCAAGACACAAAAGTAATGTAGCAGAAAAAACTACGCGTCGTCACTTGGTTCTTCAGCGCATGTTCATTGCGTGTAAGACCAAAATCGCTGAACACCAAAAAGATACACTCATAGTTGCCTGATATTACTTTTTCATCTTGGTGCATTTTTAAGTCAGAAATTCACCTATCTGTAACTTTTAAACCAATAGCTTTCACACAATTTTCAACAATTATCAAAATTGAAGGAATTTGAGTCGTCCACAGCAAAAATAAAAAAATCGGTTGAGAAAACGCGGAGATATAGCTCTCTGAAGTTGAACCATTTTGTTGGGAAAACGGCCTTGGTGCATTTATATGTTCCGATCACTGTATATAATATAGTTTTCATAATGAGTTATTCCGCGAAAGATGGAAGATTATGGAACGAGAATGGTTTTCCCGGAAAACTGACTAGACTGATCAAAAGCAACGAATGGATATGTAACAGCTGCTGTGTGAAGAACAGGTGCATTATCGGAACCCCGTTTGAAACACGCAAAGGACTTCGACAAGCAATGGTCTTTCTTGCCTCCTGTTCAATATGTGCCTAGAAGGTGTTATCAAACGGAGGGGCTTCACATGCCGGGCACGATCTTTAAATAAGTCCAGCCAGTTCATCTGCTTTGGCTGACGACGTGAACATTGTCGAAGAAACGTTCCACGTGGTTTCTGAACAGTATACCAGGCTGAAACGTGAAGCAGATCGGGTTGGATTGAAGGTAAATACGTCGAAGACGAAATATCTGCTGGCTGGAGGAACCGAGCGCGATAGAGCTCGCATTGGCAGACGCGTGATGATCGACGGGGATGAGTTCGAGGTGGTGGACGAATTTGTCTACCTCGGATCATTGATAACGTCGGATAACAACTGCAGCAGATAAATTCGAAGACATATCATTGCCGGGAGACGTGCTTACTACGGACTCCACAAGACCTTGCGGTCTGGTAAACTTAACTTCCGTACTACGTGTACCATGTACAAGACGCTAATAAGATCGGTAGTCCTCTACGGGCATGAGACGTGGACAATGCTCTAAGAGGACCTACAAGCGCTAGGAGTTTTTGAACGACGAGTGCTTAGGACGATCTTCGGCGGAGTATGTGATAACGGCGTATGGAGGAGAAGAATGAACCACGAGCTTGCGCAACTCTACGGTGAACCCAGTATCCAGAAAGTCGCCAAAGCTGGAAGGGTACGATGGGCGGGACACGTTGTGAGAATGCCGGACAACAATCCCTCAAAAATGGTGTTCACCTCAAAACCGGCCGGAACAAGACGAAGGGAAGCGCAACGAGCTGGTTTGACCAAGTGGAGCAGGATCTTGGAAGTGTGGGGCGATCGAGAAATTGGAGGATAGCAGCCGTGGACCGAGTTAGTTGACGTAACATTGTGGCGCAGGTCATGTCTTGAGAACGTAGAGCCAGCAAAAGTAAAGTAAGTAATAATGAGTTATTATTAATTAATTAAAGATAGACAAAAAAATTAATTTAAAATGTAAAGCTAGCCATAAAAAGCATGAGCTCATACTCATGCATGGTTAACCTTAAAATTCGGAGTTGGTTCTCCGTAATTGACCAGAACAATCGATGTTACACAGAGATCCAATCAATAGGGATAAGCTTACCATTCTTAATGTACAAATAGCCCTTGTGATCCTCAACAACTTTGCCGAAGGAGCCATCTTTCTAAGTAGTCAGGCTACTGAGCTACCCGCAAAACAAAAATTCGATGCTCACTAGCGTCGCCTAGTGGTCAAATCCCGAAACTTTCGGCTCAAATAATGTGAGCCCTTGCAACTTTGCCGAAGACGCCATCTTTCTAAGTGGTCAAGCTGCTAAGCTATCCGCAAAACAAAAATTCGATGCACACTAGCGTCGCCTGGTGGCGTAATTCCGTATTAGAATAACCACCGCATGAGCTACTGAACAACTCTTCCAAAGACACCAACCTACCAAAACACCAGGATCTAGAAATATCATATGTTACAAGTTTTGCATTCCTATCCTTCTTGGTTCATATAGTGCAAGTCAGAAAAGCGCTCCTACCGGTCAAGTTCTCAACTAAAAGGATGATCCGAAACTCCTAAAGGTAGATCGTACTGAGTTCTGGAACTCCGCCGAAGACAGCACTGTTCTATCTCTTAATGCATACGAGATATTCAAGAACACCCCCAAACTGATGAAATCCCGTAAGGCCTGGGTCTCCTATAACGCGGATTCCTATAACGCCCCCTAAACATGTGTTAAATAGGAGACCTGACTGTATGTGTGAATAAATATATCTATAAGTAGTCATTGAAAGGAAATATTATGTTCAGAATAAATTAACCATGGTTTACGTTGACAAAAAAGAGCACACTTCACATTGACTGCTAATATTGCTTGGATTTGACCTCACTTGATCTCTGAATAAGACTTGGAGCATTCAACAGCTTTTTTGAAACCACAAACAATGTACTTAACCTCCAGAACACCGTTTGCTTCATTAACGATACATCCACATCGGAGTCTCTATCTGCCTTTCTGCTACCTACTTTAAACACAGTTTCAAAACAACATTCTCTCTATATCATCATGCTTCTAAACCCTCATTCATCCACGTAATATTTCCATCAGTAGATATGTACCTCCTACGAAGCTGAGTGGTGCAGTTCATACTTCCCACAAGCTCAATTGTTGTTTCAATGCACCGCTCGCGTGCTCAGAGATTTGCCCGCCAAGCGCCGTCACAACTTTTCCCACACCTTCCTTAACTGTCTTAGGTTTCCCATCCAACTTCAGCAGCACTTCCAGGAAAACAGCTTCATCTTAAGTTTTGCCAACTTGTTTACACACGCCAAGAGGTAATCTAATTAATTTTCATGTCAAACGACCAACCCAACAAAAACAGGTAGAAGAACCATCCCAGCGATGAAAAGATACACGGCGCTGTTTCGAAGGTGTTGCAGAACCAGTGGTTTGCGTACGTCGAAAAAAAAACTGTTTCCATTATATTTCTTTTTGAAAATACATAAAAAAATACAATCTAGTATCATAACTTTAACCCTCTACCGGCAGCTTCATTTTTTACCACAAGAAAAAAAATCAAATCACGATAACTTTTTTGTTTCTCGGTATTTTTGCACCATTTTTTCACAAGTTCTCAAAAAACTTTTCTAGTTTGAGGATCCGTGTCGATATTGATTATTGGTCATCTGGATCCAGAGATATTCCGAAATTCCTTGGGGGACCGACATTTTCCATACAAAATGTCTTAGGCGGCCATTTTGTTTTACGTCAACTTATCGAAAAAGTAAAATGTGGGCTATACAATGCCATGCGGTAAAAAATGAGGCTGCCGGTAGAGAGGTTAATTATGTTCTCATCCACATACAAACACATTTTGTTTTCTTGAAAGTTCAAAAAAGGTTTTTGACTAAAACTTGAACTTTTTCTAATATTGTGTACTCTAGATTGTGGGTTTCGCACAAAACGAGTTTCTTAAATACTAGTTGCACTGAGCTATTTCTTTAGTTCCGTACTGATTGCTATATTACAATATAATAGTACAATTACTGGTTTCTGAAACTACATAAATCGATTATTGTTTGAATACTCAAAGGGCCCAGATAGCCTTGGCGGTAAACGCACAGCTCTTCAGTTGAGGGTCGTGGGTTGAAATTCCACCAGTTGATGATATTTCTGGATTGCAAATTTTTTTGACTCCCAGGACATAAAGTATGTTTGTATCTGCTCTACAATGTACACATAAAAAATGTTCAGTGGCAAAGAAAGCTCTTCGTTAATAACTGCGGAAGTGCTCATAAGAACACTAAGCTTAATAGCAGGCGCTGTCCCAGCATGGATGTAACACTAGAGAGAAGAACTAAATTAGTTTAAAATACTAGATACATATTATGAAATGAAATTATGGTTGAAATGAAGATTGGAAAAGTATTAAAAGGAGTGCATGGCATAAAGAAGGTTGAAAACCACTGTTGTTGAAGAACCAAGTGCTGCTGGTAGAATGCAAACAACAACACGATGCCAAACTTTAAAGTCAACTTATCGATTCAAAAAGGTGGATAAAAAGTTTCTTTTTCGCGAACTCGAGCACCCGTTTTCAGCCAAGATAGCAGAATGAACGGATGGATGGTATATCCTGCATACCGTTACAACTGCAAACAACTTCGATTTACTGGCACACGGCACTATCTACGGAACAGAGGTATTGAAGCAGCTAACGAACGACGAGCTTCCTTCTTTAATGATGTAAGTGGGTCTGTTTCTAATTTCGTCAGTTATTTGGAGCTGACAACGGGATATAGTATTAGGATTGATAATTAATTATTCATCTTAAGTTCTCATACTTCTTAACGTCAAACGAACCATTCCATTTTAATAATAAAGTCTTTACCTACAAAAAGCATGACCACCATAGAAGTACAAGTGCCAGGGATGAATTCAAAAAACTTTACCCTTAGGTACCAAAGTTGGCAAACTGCACTTTTACTTGAAGACGATGACGACATATCTTGGGAACGGTAACAATCGAAAACTTCTGCAGCAGTTGAATGTTGAAGATCCAATCAAAATGGGAGGAAAACTTGCAAGTTATATGCATTAGAGTGGTTCAAAAAATCGTTTTTGCTCCACACCGCTCATTTGATTCAGGATCAAATTCTGAGTGTCCTCTCCAACTTTGAGCTCATTTGGATCAAAACTGAGACTGCACAAGCCTTTTAAAATTTATATGGGAATTACTATGAGAAAAGCAACCAATTCATTTAATCGGCCATAGTGTTTGCCCATGTGCTCTTGGAGATTAGAGCTACGTTGATACTGTGAGATACATTCATCAGCGACAACTTTGCCGAAGACCGTTTTCAAATCGGACGCCTCAGTAATTAGTTATTGATTAATAATCAGTCACAAATTCTTCAGCAGTGCTCATTTAATTTCTGAACAGGCAACATTGCTGCACCTGGCGCGAAAGATAGCACGCACAAATCATGGCTACTATGTTTTACTGCATATGTCCAGTGATGCCTGCAGAACAGTCCAATATTTATAGCCAAAGTTTATCAATTCATTCAAAAATCAATAACTAATTACTAAGACGTTCGATTTGAAAACGGTCTTCGGCTAAGTTGTAGCTGCTTATTGTACCTCACAGTATCAACGTAGTTCTAATCCGAGAGCGCGTGGGCAAACACTATGACCAATTCAATGAATTGCTTGCTTTTCCCATAGTAATTCCCATATAAACTTTAAAGGGCTTGTGCAGTCTCAGTTTTCATCCAAATAAGCTCAAATTTTGGGAGGACACTCAGGATTAGATCTAGAATCGAATGAGTGGTGTGGAGAAAAAACGATTTTTTGATCCACTCTAATATGCATACAACAAATCGGATGCAACTGTTGCAGCTAGAAAACTTGCTGAGGAACAATTATTTTCCCTAGAGTACAGTTTTACACGGTAAAACACAATTTTTAAAATGATTTGATATCGCCTTTTTTTCTATCTCTGTTGAACTCAACAGTTTATAAATATTGACAAATTGATCTTATGGACATATACAACTCTAAAAAATATTAATCAATAAACTGTTATGCAGCCCACAGACGCTCAGACAGTTTGACCAACATTGACGCCGCCCCCCAAGTTAGTTTAACCGATGTATGTTGATGCAACCGATTGACCGACTGTCAAAGTTCGTTTGCAGCAACACTATATTTCTTCGCATGTTTTGAATCTCGGCAAGTCTTTGTTATGTTTTCGCATTCTGTGGCTGTGGGGAGAATATCTTTACGATTTTTGGTCAATACTCTTAGTAAGGAACAACATAACATTCAAAATTAAAGAACCTGAAGATATGGATGAAGAATCCCAGTTATAATTTACACGAAGTATTCCGGCAAAACTTGAAAGCTATGAGGGACTCTCTGTCGGGTATTATTCTGAGCAGTCTTCGATATGGGAATGGCTATGGAATTTTTTTTCGAACATTCTATCCTGAAACATTTAGTGGTTTCCTCTAGTTAATCTACTTTGAAGTTTTTCCAGGAACTTATGGGTTATACTAGGAATTACAACCAGAAATTCTTCCGGGGAAAATCCTTCAGGCGTACCTTCAGATAGCATTGTTCCAGAGATTCTTTCAAAGGTTCCTCTACAAATTATTTAGGATTTCCTTAACCGATTCCTTCAAACATCAATCTAAAAACTTCTTCAAGTTATTTATTTAGTAGTTCTACAGGGCATACTCCAAGGCTGTCTCCAATAATTCCTTTAGAGATTGCTGTAACAATTTCTTCAAAGATTGCTTAAGAAATTCCTCAAGAAGTTAATTTCAAGGGTTCTATCACGCACTACCCAGGAATCACATCATGAATTCTTTCAGATACTTCTTAAGGGATTCCTCTAGAAATCATAACCAGAAATTCCTTCAAGAATTTCACCACGACTTTCTTCGGGGCTTCCTGCTAGGATTCCTCCTTACATTTCACAAGGAGTAGCTTCAGAATTTCGGCAGCGATTCTTTGTAGTATTTTTTTTTGCAGATTACCCAGCAAAACTTCAAAAATTTCTAAATTGATTCTATCAGGATTTTTTCCTGCGATTCCACCAGGAATTCTTCTAGAAATTTTTTTTTTCTATCTTTATTAACGAGATTTTTAGCCCCTAGTTCATCTCGGGACCAACGGCTTTACTTCCCTTCCGAAGGAAGTCGTCACTGATTTTTTTTAGTGACTATCTCGGGGATGGGATTTGATCCCAGGTCCTCGGCGTGAGAGGCGTGTGTTCTAACCCCTACACCAGGCCCGCCCCCCTAGAAATTCTTGAAGAGATTGCTCAAATCCCTTTCAAGAAGTTAATACAGGAGTTCCATAAAAAATCCACCAATAATTTCCACCTGGAATGGCTCCTATCAAAAATCTTCCAGTAATACCTCTAGTGACTTCCTTAGTAATTCCACCACAGATTCCTCCAGAAAATCCTTTACCGATTTTATCTAGAAATTCCTTCAAAAATTAGATTTATTATGAATGGATATATAATTTTTCATATAATCGAAAGTTGGTTTTCTGTTTTGGGGTAACTTTGATAATGGAGTATGATTCGAACAAAATTGAATGAATAACGAACATTTGTAGGGCATTGCATACCTCTAGGCGTTTAACGATATATGGAAATTTCTGACTTAGTTTACAAAAATGGTCCCAGTTTGTGAAAATGCTTTTCTCTAAGAGATTTGAGACCGACTTCAAGTTCTATGATAACTAGGCTGTCAAAGATAAGTGTCCAACTATTCAAAACTACATCAAATAGTGATCGTAGAACATATTGTTTGTAAGCGTTGCGAAAATGCTAAAATTGTGTAATTTTTTTAAATTCGTATAAAAAGTTTAAAATGTTCTTGATTCAAATGAAAACCGCACTTACTTGAAATGTTATACTAATGTTCTTTAGTTTTGCATTCGTTTTGCTTAACTGATTAACAGAACTTATGATATTTCATTTAGTATGTGGTGGGTTACGCACTATCAAAGTTACCCGCATTATCAAAGTTACCCGTTTTACGGTACAGAAATACATGCAAAGATTTACTTTATTAACTCTTACAATGATTCTACCCAGAATTTATCCAAGGATTCATCAAGGAGTTCCTCCTGGGATTCCACCAAGAATTCCTCCAAGGATTCCACCAAGAAGCATTCAAGGATTCCTCAAGATATACTGCACGGGATATCACCAGTAATTCCTTTAGACATTCCGCTTGCAATTTTTTAAGATGTTTTTCCAAATTATCCTAGGGAATCTTCAATAAATTCTTTTATAAATTTCGCCAGTGTTTCCTTCAAAAATTCTTTCATGTATGTCTGGTGAAAATGCCTCGTAATTCGTCCTGGGATTTCTGCAACAATTACATCAAGAATCTACCAGTAATTTTCCCAAGGCTTCCAGCCATCAATTCCTTCCAGTATTTCTTGAAGAATGTTTTGCAAAGAATCCACCTTAGAGAATCCATCAACAACTCCTTCAGGGATCCCTGAAGGAATTCATGTATTGAATCCCAGGAAGAGCTCCTGATCGAGTCACTGGAGGATATACTTGTGAATCCTCAAATCACTGTAACACAATGAGGAATTCCTGATAACCCTCGAGATTCCTTGGAGATATTCCCGAAGGAATTCTTTAAGGATCAATACCTTGAAGAATTTCGGGAGGCATCTCTTGATTCATTCCAGGAGAAATCCCTTTAGGAATTCCGAATGGAATCCCTTAAAGAATTCCTGGAGGAACCTCGTAAAGAATTCCGGGAAGACTCCCTTGAAAAGTTCTTGAAGGAATCTCTAGAAGACTCCCAGAAAAGCCTCTGGAACATAATTCTGGTAGAATCCTCTAGTAAATTTCGGGACGAATACATAATAATTGGCCTGATGGAATCCATAATAACCTTAGAAGAATCCCTGAAGAAACCTTTAAAAGAATTCCTGATAGAATCCCGGCCATATTTCTGATGGAATCCCAGAAGATGTTCATGATGGAATCCAAGAAGGATTTAATAACGAAATCTTAGAAGTATTTCTAATGGAATCCCTGTAGAAACTCTCAATAAAATCTATTGCAGAACTCCTCATGAAATCCTTAGAGAGACTTCTGATGAAATCCTTGAAAGAACTTCTAATGTAATCCCTGGAGAAACTCATGATGGAATCATTGGAGAAACTCTTGATAGAATTTATGTACGAATTCCAGGTAGAGTCTCAGATGAACCTCCTAATGGACACCCTGGAGGAACTTCTGATGAAATCCCTAGAAGAGCTTCTGATGTAATCCCTGGAGGAACTCCTTGTGAAATCTCTGAAGAAACTCCTGACGGAATCCCTATAGGAATTTCTGATGAAATATTGATGGAATTCCTCGAGGAACTCCTGATACAATCTCTAGAGGAAATTCTGATCAAATCTTTTGAGGAATTCCTGGGGAAATTTCAGAAGAAACTCTTGATGTCCCTGAAGGAACTCCTGGTGAAATCCTCAGAAGAACTCTGATGAAAGCATCAAAGGTACTCCTGATAGAATTCCTATACGAACTCCTGATGGAATCTCTGGAGGAATTCCTAAATATATTTACAGTTATTGGAGGACTCCTGATGCAATTCCTAGAAGAACTCCTGATAGAATAACTATAAGAACTCCAAATTAAATCCTTGGAAAAATCTCTGGTAATATTCCTGACGGAAATCTTCATTGAATTTCTGGAGGAATTCCTTATGATATCCCTAGAAGAAATGCTGATGGAATTCCTCGAGGGACTCCTGATATAATCTCTAGAGGAAATCCTGATAGAATCTCTTAAGGAATTCCAGGTAAAATCTCAGAAAGTATTCTTGGTGGAATCCCTGGAGGATCTCCTAATGAATTTTGATGGAAGGTTTAAAGTTACCCCTGGTGGAATACGTGGAGGAACTTTTGATGGAATACTTGGAAAAATTTCTAAAGATATTCTTGAAGAAACTCCTGATAAAATCCCGAGTAGAACTCCTCATGGAATCCCTAGAGAAACTCCTCTTCCTCCTCCTCCTCCTCCTGATGAAATCCCTGGAGAAGCTTCTGATGGAATTGCTAGAGGAACTCTTGATGGAATCTCTGGTGGAATTCCAGATAGTATCCCTGAAGGAATTCCTGATGAAATCTCTAGAAGAACATCTGGTGTAATCCCCAGAAGAACTCTTGATGGAATCCTTAGAGAAACTTCTGATGGAATCCCTAGAGGGACTCCTGATGGAAACAATGAAGGAACTCATGTTGAATGAAGGAACCTTCGTGAAATTCATGATTGAACCTTTAAAAGTACTACTGATGGAATTCCTGTAAGAACTCCTAATGGAATCCTTAAAGGAAATTTTGATGAAGTTCCTGGAATATTGATGGAATATCTGAAGAAATTTCTAGTGGAGTTCTCACAATAACTTCTGATGAAAACTTTTGAAGTTCTCCTGAAGAACTTTTGAATGAATCCCTAGAAGAACTCCTGATGGAATCTGTTGAGGAACTCTTGGTGGAATCCCATGAGAAATTCCAGTTGAACTTTCGTTAGTAATTAAGAAAGTAATTGTCGCAGGAGTTCCTTGATAAATCATTGGAGAAAATCTTCATTAAATTTTTGGAAGAACACGAGGTGGAATCATGAAGGAATAACCAATGAAATCCATGAAAGGAGCCTGGAGAAATTCCTGGTGAAATTCTTGTAGGATTCCATGTAGAAATTCTTGGTAAAATTTCTGAAGGAATTTCTTACTGAAGTTTCGAACGAATAACAGGTGCTGGTGGATTGCTAAAGAAATAAGTTAACGATTGTGGGATACTGCTAGTGGAATATATGAAAACAACTCAATAGCGCACATTTTTAGACAACCATGGCGACGACGCTGCGTAAATTAACGCATTTTGACTTCGATGTTCGTGCAACATCCCTGCAGGCAGTACGATCGGTTCGTTAAACATTTGGCTCCGCCGACCGGTGGTTTGAACAAAATCAAACTCGTTTGATTTTGGCAGACCGATTCATTAGCCGTCGAATGGATTTCTCAAACTGTAAAATGGGTCGTCAAGCAGCATCACACACGGTCAAACATAGCATCAACCTGAGGGCGAAGTCAATGTTGGACAAACCGTTTGAGCGTCTGTGGGCTGCATTACGCTAGTGGATGTTTCCAGGAAGTCATTGGATGAACAAGAGCGTCCATTGAACTAAACAACTCATCCCACTGAATAACATGTGTCAACTGGACGTGTACTCCTTATCAAACTGAAATCATCATAATACTGGTAGATCTAGTACAGGGTTTCTTAAACGGTGGTCCGCGGACCTCTAGGGGCCGTGAAGACTTCTCGGGGGTCCGCGAAGCTGTTTTAAATAAATGCCATTTGTTTTATTGATAACTAAATAAAAGGAATTTTTAACATCGCTTGTTTTGCAAGTGACCGTTATTTAAAATGGTTCGACTCTGTCAATCGTTCAAATTGAAAATGATTCCAACGTTATTTAGCTCATGAAACGCAATGAAGTGAAATGGATCGTTGTGAAACAAGACACAAAATCAAAACTTATAAGCCAATGAGGTGGCAAGAAACACGTTTTTTCGTTGTGCTTGGGGTAACTAGAAGTTCAAATTTAAAATAAACCCCGATGGTTTGCATGAAGTATCGGTCAAATTAGCGGGGATGAGCAGTATAACTTTACCTCACCAAATTTGCATGTTATTTTTTGTGCAAACTAGAAAACAAAATTAACATCATTTCTATAGCAGTGTTATTAGATAATTCCTGGCATATTTTCCTTGGCCTAGTCCTTGTCAGATTTCGCCAGCTTCTTGGTGAGATCCTCGAATAGCTTCTGGTCAGTTCCTCAGCGAACTATTGAGGGGATTTAAAAAAATAAGATCCTTCACTGTTTCGATCAGGATAATTCTTGACGGATATCCGATTAGATTTTTGTATAGTTAATGATAAAAAATTAACGGATTTTTTCCAACGGCTGTTATCTGATTCCTTAAAGCTCATTAGTAAAGTATTTTAGTATATTTGAAGCAGCTTGCAAAGATAGAATCATACGATATTTTGAATTAACGGATTTTGGTAGTAGCCTTGAGGATACATGAAAAAAATATTTCACATCTTGTAAAACAAATTTACAACGTTTCTCGGATTAATCTTAATGGTGGGTACTGTTGTAAATATTAAAAAAAAATTCTGGCGGTAGTTTTTGTTGAAATTTTCTCCATGAATTTCTTATCAGACCCTTACTAAGATGTTTGAATGACTCCTGGCATGATTTTTAGTGAACTTCGAATGGTCTTAGAAGAATTATTGCATCGTCTGTGGTGGATTACAGACAAAACACATGTGTGTGCGTCTTTCAAAGGTATCTGTTGATTCATAATTAATATTTCAAAAGTTTTCAAAAGCTTTTGGTGGTGACAATTTTTCAATCACTTTTAGAGGTCCGCGAAAAGTTTGTAAAACTTCAAAGGGGGTCGCAGCCTCAAAAAGGTTGGGAACCGCTGAACTAGTAGGTCTTAAGGCCAATCATTTCGGCAGTCTTTGGATGGCACAGAACTTCTGTTATTTTCATCGAGATTTGCAGTTGTATTCTTCAATCATTTCTGGGCAAGTTCAGAAGCAATAATTCTTCATTCTGTAACAAATCATGCTCGTAGATTTGAAGACCTTGTCCACACGCTCACACCATTCAATTACTAAGAGCACGTTCTGCACCAATAATGGTCCACTATGTCACTTGTTACGTTTGTAGATCTTGGATGTCTTAGAACATCTTCATATACAACACAACAATGAAACAACAAAATCAAAACAATATATTGTTTCAAAATTTTTGCGGCTGGATCTGGAGATAATATCCCTGAGGATTCAGGAGTCAAGCGCAGGTATGACCAATAGTAAATAGTGATATTTTATAGAACAAACACTTCTGAGCTTGAGCTAATAGTTGAACAATGCCAGGGTTAAATAGAAACCACATTATTTCCGTGAAAATTTTTCCTCTTCTTTCCGGGGTTACGTTCCAACTGGGACAGAGCCATCAGCTTAGTGTTGTTATGACCACTTCCAAAGTGCTAAGCTAAGAGCTTTTTTGACAATTGACCATATTCGCATGTAAATATCGTGTGACAAGCACGACAATACTCTATGTCCTGGGAAGTCGAGAAAATTTCCATTAGGCAAAGATTCGAGCTCATGTTCCCCACCTTGGTTCACGAACTTCATAAAAAAGTTACGTCAATTAAATTTACGTCAATTGAACTTACGCAAAGTATGGCTTTGTTTAATCGTTATTTAAAATTGATCTGTTTTTTTCCGCAAATATTTTGTCAACGAAAACTAATCTTCGTTCTTAAAATTTGACAAAAAGCAAAGTTAGTTAGCCATTGAAATATTAAACTGGAAAAATTGACAGCATCATTTATTTCTTTGTATGCCACCACCACTGCTGCAATAACTTCTCAGTAATCATTTCTTATTCCCAGTTCTACCAACCAGCATGTAAGCCTCACATATGATGCAAACGTGGCGTCGAATGAACCTGAATCCAAAAATGATAACCCCGATACGCCACATTTGGTCTCCCATGCAAATGCACTAGATTCGCCGAATGGAAGATAGCAAAAATCAATAAATTTTAATTAGGAATTTCATTACAATCGTAGCATGACTTGATGCTGTGATGGATTTCATGCTCATTCGGGGATATTGAATTTGGCATCCAAATTTACTGGTTCCGTGGAATTGACATATTATGTCATTTGGCATAACGATTGATCGATACAGCATCAATTTAAAGCATTGGTTACCGAAGGCACTCTGGTAGAATGCTTGGAGTAATTCCTGAAGCTGAAGGAGGGCTCGCTAGAGGAATTCCTGGAGGATAGATCTTTGGCATGGCAAAATCAAGATGAAAAATTATATTTTTTGAGCTTTCCAAAAGTTAGACCTATAATGTTCTAAAAATATCCACAACACATCCTACCGAATTCGGAGCCGGAGTATTTCGGAATGTCTAATCCAATAAGTTGTTCAATAGTACTTTACAAATTACGAACTTATATCAACTGTCACTATAGAGCTAATCAACCAACACCAACCGTCAGAGCTCACACAATCTGCATCATCCAGTAATAGATGACGCCTGTAATGTTGTTTGTAATGCCAATTTGTAAACATATTTCGGTTCGATGTGATTCTTAAGTTGATTCCAAGATGCATAGTGACACTTGTTCAATTTAATTTCGTAGGATGTCGCAGCTGCTCTGAGTTCCTTGGAATGAGCTTCTTATGGAAAATAATCAATCACCAAACCAAGCAAGTCAAGTGCAGTTCATCGAAGAGCAAATAATAACTCAAACTTCAGAACAGATTCAACGGGAAAAACGCTTCTTTGAATGGCGGAAGAAGTATTATTCAATCGGGATTTTCCCAAACAATGAACGATATCATTCCCATGACTTGACATCAAAATGAATGCAATTCTTCATCGGAGTCAAAGTGCAACCATTTGGTATAATCACTTTCTTTTTTTTTGTGATAAAATAGATTGAGGTTTCTTTAAGCTTCAAATCTTTACATCAAGAAAAGGGAAAACATGGAATAATGAAAATGCAGGGTTGATGTAACAATTGTTGCGCTGCCAGAAAAAAACGTTCCGTTTGAGTCGATGTTTGTTAATCTTCGGTCTCTCGAAAAACATTAACCTTTGCAGTACGGGGTGCCGACTAGCGATGGGCAATTTTGAATCGATGTTCCGAACATCGATTTTTTCGTTCCGATAAATCGATTTTTTGAATCGATGTTAGGATCACTCAAAATCGGGTGATTCGATTTTCTTTATTCGATTTTTTATTTCGATTCAAAGAGTTCGGTTTTGCGTCGTCCGATAGATTTAGCTCACAGTTTCGCGCATGTTTTCGTCGCCGGAGATTTTTTTTCTTCTGTTTTGGAGCGTCTTGCTGGGTAGTGTTTCGTGAAGCCCAAGCAGGACAGTTCGGTTTTGCGTCGTCCGATAGATTTAGCTCACAGTTTCGCGCATGTTTTCGTCGCCGGAGATTTTGTTTTTTCCTGTTTTGGAGCGTCTTGCTGGGTAGTGCTTCGTGAAGCCCAAGCAGGACAGTTCGGTTTTGCGTCGTCCAATAGATTTAGCTCACAGTTTCGCGCATGTTTTCGTCGCCGGAGATTTTTTTTTTTTTTTTTTTTTTTCTTCTGTTTTGGAGCGTCTTGCTGGGTAGTGCTTCGTGAAGCCCAAGCAGGACCGTTTTTACATTCAGAAATGGAATAGTGAAAAGTGAAAAATGAAAAAGTGATTTGTTTGATTTGTGTCCTCAGTACTGTTGGTTTTTGGCCGCCCGAAGTTCACCGAACCATCCGGAAGTGACATGCAGCACATAAATTTAGAGAATCAATCCGGTGAGTTTGTTCCAGTATGATACTTTTTCTTTTGTGAGCCTTCCGGATCGTTTTTGTTCGCGTCGTGGAACTTCTGATCGTTTCTTGAACGGAAAATGTTATTTTCGGAGTTTGATAATTATGTTCAGATTGCGCATTCTGTCCGGGCGGGTGTAACGCAACTAACAATCGGTTGTGGATGCTTTTTAACTGTTCGATGACCCTGGAGGGATCGATCCTGCTTTTCGTATAATTTTGAGCAGAAAAACCGACTGTGTCCTAGGGTGTTTAGTTCGAACGCGCTTCCTTTCGTTTTTCGATTATCTAAAAATACAGTACCACCCAGTACAGTTTTTCAATGAGCACAGTACAGTTTTTCAATAGGCGTGATTTTTTTTTACGCGTATCGTTACACAATCCGATGACCCTGGAGGGATCGGTTTTGCTTTTTACTGGTTGTTGAGCAAAAATATTACTGCACAATCGACAAGCATTTCGCGAAATACTATTTATACTATAAATAAGCTATTGTTTTCTCTTTTGATTGCCGGCATTCAAAAGATTAATTTGAAAACGCTTAAACAACAAATATTTATGGTCTATCGCCAGCTTTCTAGGCGAATCCTGACAATATACCTTCCCCAACCTCCAACTCCGTAGCACTTATGAGGGTGTCGCTGAGTCGGTGGCCTCTCATTAAGTAAGTGCTACATCAACATTTCCTTCCCCTATCCCAAGTTACGGTAAAGATGGGCGTGGCCGGGAATAGCGATATTCATGCTTTTAGTATTCTTGTTTATGATTTGAACAAGGTATACTCCCCTGCCTTGTTCTTGAAAGTAGTCAGGATGAGATTATTAAAAAGAAACATGAATGTTGCTAGTATCCAATCTACGAAGTATACCGTAACTACGCTAACGCTAACGCTAACGCTAACGCTAATTTCTGCGATAAAGCAACGTAAGATAGACACATTGCAGTTGTGTTTATTATTGCGAAATTATTTACTAAAGAGAGAATGGATGAAGTTAGATAAGCTTTTATTAAGCAACAGTGTAGAAATGTAATTTGCCATTGAAAACAACGGGTTCTCAAGCTAATTACGTAATCCGTAAAAGTTGATAATCGTAGCCAGAACAAGTGTTTTTACTGCACGGGAGACATAATTGTCACAAGTCCGAGGCTCTTCGACAATTTAAACTACATCCCCTTCAAGCACTGCCTCAGCCACAACTGAACCTGCTTCTTTCTCTTCATGTAACCATGTACATTTGGGTAGGTTAAATGGCATCACAATCTTATCTTAGTTGTGTGTCTTCAAGTTAGTGAAAGCCCGCTCAACTGCGCTGCGATCGATTCCAATAAAGTCATCGCCTACAAAGCCTGCAAAAGTATATACATCAGAATGTAATGGTGACTTGTAAATTTCGAAATGCATTTTTTATAATTCATGTAATATCACAAACGAAGTTAACACCTCGTATACAATCTATACACTTGATTGTATATATCAGCTTTCCCAATTAATGTTAAAGTATTTCCTGCCACAGATAGATTTGCGTCACTGAGTCGAACGCGACCTTGAAATCAATAAACAGATGACAATGAATTGTATAAAAACAAATTACATGGTTACAAGCTAAGTAAGACAAGAACTAGGACTCCCAATGATGTTGAAACTTTAGTAGTACTTATTGGGTTTTTTTATGAAGTTGTTGAAAACTATGTTAATTTTGGAAAAATTTTGACATGTGGGAATGAAGATCTACATGTAGTTAAAATCCTGTTGTGCCTAAGTACCTAAGGTATACAAAATACGTTAATTTTAACGTAAAGTACTGAGGACAATACTCGGTGGAAAACTAGACGTATACATCAAGAGTAGTACCATATGTATGCATAAAGAAGCTAATATTTTCAAATAAAATAAATACGGCAGACTTCAGTGGGCTGGTCACTAAGTGCGAAAGTCGAAAAATGGGCTGTGAATAAATAATATTAACCATTGAAAGTTTTAGTTTTATCGAACATAACAACAACATTATATTGGAATTTAGTTTTTTAGATTTCATTCAATTGAACTAAACTTACTGGTTTAAGCCATATAAAAACAAACTCAAACCACTCTGGTTGGTTAAGTTAGTTAAACATATTTATAAATATAACCACTATAACAATTATATACTAGCTAAGAACAGTTTGGCCGTCTTTTTGAGCGATATTTTTTAGGTTTTCCTGGCGCTATTGTGTAATTTGTATATAAATTATATTGAAAATTTAAGCCAAAACTTCAAATCAGGATTTCTTGAGATTCCGCCTAGGGATTTTTTTTTTTAATTGGTCCAGAGGTGCATAATGACCTCAGGAATCGAGCCCTGTACTCAGATTTGATGGACAATTTTTTTACATAATAACGGTCTTTCGGGGCACCGTGATCTCATTAGTGCAGCTGAAAGTGTATCACCTTTTAACATATCTTCCAATGCTCTTTCGGTTGCCTTAATGGGATAATGAGATTTGTTCGGGAAAAGTAGGAAAAAATAGCAAGTCAAATTGTCCCATAATGAGAAGTAATCGCATATCAGTCACACTACAGAGTTCCGCACCGGGTAACACAAAAATGAACCGTGTTTTGATCATCTTTATATTTTTCTCGGTAAGATATCGTAGTGAAAAGCAAATTGTGAAAGTTTCATAAATATTTGAACATGTCCCATTCCTCTAGAATTTTTTGAATATTCGTATGGAAAACGAGTTTGGAAACTTCACACCCCATTTTCTCAATGCCTACTTTTTACAGATGGGACTGACTTGCGATTCACGGCAGTCCATAACTGATAAGTCATGGTATGTCGTATATAAAAGAAAGGCGTCAAGTTGGATTTTACCGAGCGATCACCATTCTAAATGTAGCCTGAAAAGTGTTATCCCAGATCATTTTCCATCGTGTGTGAGCTCGACCTTTCGACCATGGAACTGGGAGGTTTAAAAAAAAAAACTTCAAATATGCTTTGATCGACTAGACCTACAATTATTATTCAGTTTTGCATTCAGATTGGTAATCATATCCCATTATATCATCCTATTATATGCTTAAATGAAAGATTTTTTTACCATAATAGGTATTCGTCACGCCCATACCAAGTACCTTGGGTCGTAATTTCAGCATCAGGTAGGTCTACGATCTTATCATCACCTGAATTATTTCATGCGGCGTAAGTACATGCGTTGTCTTTTGAACATTTTGAACCAAAGCGCGTGTTGCGATCTTATCAATTATACTTGATCTACAGTTTACCCAAGATCGTAATGCTTTTTTACGATTTGGGTTTATAGTTATTGCTTGTTCATTTGACGTCTTTTGCGAAATTTCGGTTTGAAATGCATCGTTTAGGCAGCATTACATGACTGCGACTAGATAATCATCTCATCATGTCAAACAGTTTTAGTTTTGTCAATGCAAATATTACAAAAGGTAATCCTCCCTTCTATTGTGACAGTTTCCATTCCTTCCCAAAACGTTTCAAACATTTCGGTTTGCAAATCAAAATCTCATTCGGGTCATAGCTGCAGCTGTGGCCCAAAGCAGATCGCAATAGACATCGCGCCTAATTATAATATATACCAACCCATCAAGCGCCTCTCAAAGTTGGTCTCATTGTGTTTTTTTTTTTTATTTGTTGCCACATTGCGCTAAAGATTGATCGCACCTTGCCCGGACAGATAAGTCGCGTTTTGCTGCTTACTGTTGTGAGAAATTGCAGATCTTTCTTGTTTGGATGGGCCCCCTTCTTCTGAGGGGAAGGCTTGGTTCCCAACATACCTCGCCGTCATTCACCAACTTTGGTGTGTGGTTTTTCGTCTGTAAGGTATAGTAAATGAAAAACGCCACCAACCGAACAACGTGAACGGCAACCGTTAAGAGCCGTGAAATTATGATGACACCTAGATATGCAACGACTGAAAAAGCATAACTACAAGCTAATGATTAATAATATGTTGCTAAATGTCGGTTAGGATGCATGGTTGAGCGGTGTTCAGAAGGTTCCTACGGTTTGATTAATGATATTATCGTGGAATTGTGTTACCAACTTCATTTAAGAACTACAAATAGGGTGCAATTTCAAATTTGGAGAACATGCTTCCATCATTAATCAAATGGACTCCCTGAATTGACAAACCTATTCAAGTCTGCAGTAAACATGGGCCATCGAAACCTGTTAAGTAGCCCGAACCGAATTTGCAAAATCTCAGCTCGGCTCGGGTTGCAGATTTCCCCATGGGGCACTTTAGCCTTCGCCTTCTTGATGTGCACGAATGCTATCTGGCGACGGGCTGATGATGATGTAATCGAACAAATGTGATGATCTTACCACCTGACCACCCTCTCTATCCATTCATCCCAACACCATCAGGACTAAACTGTTGTGAATCGCATGTCAGTCCTATCTTGCAAAAAGTAGCCATGTATGAGAAAATTGACAGAGAAGTTTACGAACTTGATCTTCATTCGAATTTTTAGAAAATTTCAGGAGATTGCAACACGTTTTTATCTCAATGAAACTTTTACGATATTTTGTCACTCTGATATGTTTCCGAGAAAAAAATGTTTTTTTTTTTTAATTAATGCCTTTATTAGTATCATTTCAAACATTACATTCATTTCATATATCTACTAGGTTTTCTGTGTTGGACAAGACTATCATAAGTAGATGAAAAACGAATTTAGTACTATACCATTTGGTTCCACTAGAGTTTGTATCCTTTGACAGATACGCGTGTTTCGACCTCAACTGTGGGGCCGTCTTCAGTATCGTAATAGACTCCACTGTCGAAGTCGAGTCTAGTACACGATACTGAAGACGGCCTTGCAGTTGAGGTCGAAATACGCGTGTCTGTCAATGGATACATACAAACTCTAGTGAAATCGATGGTATAGTGCTTAATTCATTTTTTCATCTACTTATAGGGTAATTTGCCCATTATTGCGGTATTCCCTATTATTGCGGTATAAGAGTTAAACCCTCATTATCAATCGAAAACTCTATTTCCTATGGATATTATCGATGATGATGAAAGCCTATAGTATTCCCAAGCTGTACCAGATAAAAGCTTTGAAAATTAAACGATTTTGATCGTTGGAAGAACAGTTTTAAATGATGCATCAAGAAAAGCCTATATTTTTAACCAGTCTCTCTATCTACGGGCGGGATTTCATAAGCTTAAAATTTTAAGTGTAGAACCAAAACAATTGTATGTAGCGGGTATATCAGTTCAGTATGGATGTAGTTACATGATAGATATTGAATTTTGAATAAAAGTTTTATATTTTTGAGAAAAAGCATATACCGCAATAATAGGACAATGAAAATAGCTTTTTGCGTATTATTGCGGTATCTGTAAATCTCATTCAAAAAATCGTTATTTCAATAGTCATTTTAAATGTAATTGCTGGAAACATTAATTATATTATTAGGATACTAATAAGGGACATAATTTTGAGTTATTCATACATTTATTTAGTCAAACAAAAGGTTTATGTTCATTTTTACCCTATAGTTGCTCTTATTTACAAATATATTGTAAATAAAATCGATGTTTTACCGAAAAATCACGTAAACTGATTGAAATTCGTAACACATGCCAAATATGCGATGAAAAACTAAGATAAAAGATGATCGCAAGGAAGCAATCTTTAAAAATTGCATTGGATTGGTGAAAACTAGTGAAAAAATATTTTTAATTGTGGTTATACTTGAGTCAACAAATACATTTCTTATATAGCGACTAGTCTGGTCTCAGATGGAAGAACCTTGTCTATTTACATTAACATTGTCCAGCTACGACGGAAAAAGAGACGAAACCACCAGAAAATCATTCGATTCTGTTGATTTGTTTTCGGATCGTGACGTAAAGTAATGAATTAGTTTCTTTATAGATATGTCCAAAGTCACACAAACTGACAGTACCGTGCAGTGCCATTAACCTGGAGGGAGCATAGTTTTAATGCTAGAACATTGTGTGACATTGCATTTATACTGAATGTAATAAAATCTATGATTTCTTGTATTTTTAATTGTGGTTATACTTGAGTCAACAAATACATTTCTTATATAGCGACTAGTCTGGTCTCAGATGGAAGAACCTTGTCTATTTACATTAACATTGTCCAGCTACGACGGAAAAAGAGACGAAACCACCAGAAAATCATTCGATTCTGTTGATTTGTTTTCGGATCGTGACGTAAAGTAATGAATTAGTTTCTTTATAGATATGTCCAAAGTCACACAAACTGACAGTACCGTGCAGTGCCATTAACCTGGAGGGAGCATAGTTTTAATGCTAGAACATTGTGTGACATTGCATTTATACTGAATGTAATAAAATCTATGATTTCTTGTATACCGCAATAATAGGACGGCACTACCTCAATAATAGGACGAAATACCGCAATAATAGGACAGCGGAAGAGCTTCAGATTTATGTTAAAAAAATGTATGTTTGATTCCAAAATTTACTTTTTTACTTTACTATACTCTCGATAAAGGATAGTTTTAACACTTTGCATTGTAAAATATTATAATATTTAGGTTTTGGACACTGAAATACGATTTAAATTTCAACACCGTGCTTAAGTCCTCCATAATAGGACGGTTACCCTAGGTATTCCACTAAACAGCTCTAATATTTATTAACACTATTATCCTAATTTGGTAAAACTAAATTAAGCTTTTATTCATATTTTGTTAACAAAATATTTCATTTAATTTGTCGTAGCAGTTCAGAGTTTTTACATGTGAGTTAAGTTCACCTGCTTATAAAAGAAAGAAAACGCTTTCAATTAACTTAACCTATTTATCATAGCACTGGAAGATTGCAACGATTCTTATCTGAAATTATTAATGATTTTATTTGACTTGCGTTCTAATGCTTCAACATCGAATATTTTATGTAAATTATTAGTACTATACACTACAACCTCTTTTTATGACGGTTATTTTTACGACCACTTTTTCACGACTAAAATTCAGATTAACGACCGTTTTTATAAATGACCAATATCTAAAAAAAAAAAAAAAAGAAAGAGTGCTTCGTGAAGCCCAAGCAGGACAGTTCGGTTTTGCGTCGTCCGATAAATTTGGCTCACGGTTTCGCGCATGTTTTCGTCGCCGGAGATTTTTTTTTCCTGTTTTCAAGCGTCTTGCTGGGTAGTGCTTCGTGAAGCCCAAGCAGGACAGTTCGGTTTTGCGTCGTCCGATAAATTTGGCTCACGGTTTCGCGCATGTTTTCGTCGCCGGAGATTTTTTTTTTCCTGTTTTCAAGCGTCTTGCTGGGTAGTGCTTCGTGAAGCCCAAGCAGGACAGTTCGGTTTTGCGTCGTCCGATAGATTTGGCTCACGGTTTCGCGCGTGTTTTCGGCTCCTAAGATTTTTTTTTCTGTTTTGGAGCGTCTTGCTGGGTAGGTATTTGGAAGGCACAAGCAAGACGGTTTGTTTTCGGGACGCCAAGAAGTTTTGCTGTCAGTATCAGTTTTGTGTTCAGTCGAGGATGGATTACCAACTGGTGAGTTCGTTTCATTCTTGTGATAACACATATTTTCTTGAAAGCGTAACTTTTAAGTAATTTTAAAACAAACTTTGTATGGTTCGTCACTATAAGTGTCGGCATTATTTTTTTTCTTATACAATTTCAATATACATAAATATATATGCCTCTTTTATACATTATTAAAAATTATCTTTTGAATTGTTCGACATTGTGAATGTTGACGTATTTTTTAAAACTTGTACCATATCGAGACAAAATGCACAGTAATACTCATATGTAATTTTCAAACAAACTATGTATAGTTCGTCACTACAAGTGTCGGCATTATTCCTGTTTCATATAATTTAAAATATATACATGTAATTTTCAGTTTTCGTCATTAATAAAAACATCTTTTGAATAGAGTAGTGTTTGATCCTTCCACCTTGACGCTTACTCCTGCGGGAGCGGGTGATGAGGGCAGGATCAAACATGTCGCGCGTCGGTAGTGAAGCGGTGAAAAAGTGATCGGTTCGTTAGTAGTGTTTGATCCTTCGACCTTGACGCTTGCTCCTGCGGGGGCGGGCGATGGGGGCAGGATCAAACTTGTCGCGCGTCGTTCGCTCAGAGAAATGAAAAAGCGCCGCGGATCGCTAGTAGTGTTTGATCTATTGATCGCGCCGCTTGCTCTTGCGTGGGCGAGTGACGAACACTTGTTCGGCGTTTAATGCGATTATCGAATTATTTCGCGAATCCGGTTAGGCGTGATTATATCATGGCTCGCATCACCAAACATTGGTGACTCCCAGATCTTTACCTTATCCCACTAACCCAATATCCTCTCCATGACAACCGTGGAGATGCAGAGGTGATCTCGGTCTCTAGTAACAACGGTAGTCACACTAACATTCCTTCCCTTCCCCGATGACCGTAAGGACGTGGCCGGCGCCGTTATTGACTTTTAAATTTGAGCTCTCGATTTGTGCACATTGAAGAATGGTAAGCTAATCCCAAGCCCCATTCATTAATTCCCTGTGCAACTTCGATTGTTCTGGTCAATCACGGAGTAGCAACTACGAATTGTACGGTCATCTATGCTTATGCTTATGCTTATGCTTATTATTCGATTTTTTATTTCGATTCAAAAGGATGAAATTAATTGTAATTTTTGATGAGTTGATGAACCATGAACCTAGTTATGAACTGGCCTTGAAGAGTTCAACGAATAACATCCAATTTCAAACGTTATTATTATGATGAAAATTTAATAATTGAATTTGGTCTTATTTTGAGAACTTGTTTTTGTACATTTTCATATGAGCTTTAAAATCGAATCGATTCAAAAACATCGATTCAATTGATTCGATTAAATCGGTGAATCGATTCGACATATTGGATTTACATCGATGTTCTGGTCAAATTTGCCCAAGGCTAGTGCTGACACCACAGTTTTGTATTATTTGTTTCATGTATTAAAATTTTTGGATTCTGTGATAGTTCCGAATCAGGGTTTCAATTGATTGGGGTACTTAAAGCTTTTTATAAAGGAAAATAATGGGGAAAATGCAAACAAACATAAGTGTTCTAAGTAAAGCAACACTATTATCCTAATTTGGTAAAACTAAATTAATTTAAACTCACCGGTGGGGCAAGAGTTCGAATCTAGTGTGGAGCTTAAGTTCGCTGGCCAAAACACAAAATATCTATCCTTTTATGACAGGCATAATTTACACCAGCCGTAAACTTAAGTTTGCCGAAAAATACACACTAAATTTTCATCAAAAAATTGCCCAAAACCGGGTTAATTGTAATATACTCAAAAATAGAAGTTTTTCGCAAAACTAAGTATAAATGTGGAATTTTGGTGACTGTTTTCACACGATCAGACAAATTTAACTAAATTTGAAGATAATATGTGGATTTTAGGCAATTTGCAAATTTTTCCGTAATTTTATACATGGGCCACTATGGGCCAAAAATTGTTTTCAAGCATTTATGCAAAAACTAATACACCTCAAAGCAACCTTATGATAGGCCTAGAAACGCCCTTACATAAAATATTGAAAAAGATTTTATCTTCATTTGGTTCCATGCAACGAAAGTTTGACCAAAAATTACAATATTCACGTCAAAAAACAACAAATAGCCATAACTTTTCCAAATCTCAATCGATTTTTATGATATTTGGATTGAAAGTCTCTTACTTGAATAGCATTCGAACCCCCATGACATTTATAAGATTTGTTTTAAATTGAGCTAGAAATTTTAAAAAGAAACTCTTACCCCACTCGAAATTTTGCCCCACTTTACTCTATGGATCAAAATTGGATATTCTATGAAATTCAATAGAACAATACCAGAGAGATACTGAATCCTCTGCAGAGCTTTCTTCCTTATATTACAACAGCCTGAAAATATTTTTGAAGATCGAAAGCTGGTTTTAAGGCCAAGTTTATATTTTCTGTTAATAAGTGAAGGTTTATGGACAAAAGGTCGAAAGACAAAAGGTTGAAAGGACAAAAGGTCGAAAGGACAAAAGGTCGAAAATGATTTGCTTGATGAGAAATTTTTCCTTCTTTGAAAAAAGGTATTTGACCTTTTGTCCTTTCGACCTTTTGTCATAGATTCCTAAATACGTAACTCTAGCTGACCAATTTATTGGAACCCCTCTCATTGAGTTATTCTAACAGCGTATGTTTGAAACTCAAAGTTTTTTAGTTTTACAATCAAGCCTTCATACCAAACACTGTGGAATGCTTTTTCCATGTCTAGAAGACCAAGATCAGTTGAATAGCTTTCAGATTTTTTGGAACGTATCAAATTTATTACACGTAAAATTTGATGAGTGGTTGAATGTCCATGGCGGAATTCAAGCTGTTCATTGACAAAAATTGAATTTTCGTTGATGTGGACCATCATTATGTACAGAATGACCTTTTTGTAAATATTCAGAAGCATCCTAAGGGACACACACCCGGATGGTTCTTACATTCGCTACAGGAGGAAATCACCCAACACAGGATTATTCCGGAGATCTCACCTGCACGAGTGACTGCCGTGGATGATCTGGCGGGAGCGACCGGACCACAATGGTCGGAAAAAAACGAAGTTTGGCCAAAACTCGTTTTATCGCCTTAATCGAAGAAATATGTAATCTGAATATGTTATTTGTCGTTTTTATTGTTTCAGAAGGGGATATTCACATATTACGCTGAAAGCACAAATTTTGTTTGTATTTTAACGAGTTTGATCAAAATATGTATGAAGAGTGGTTAAATATATTTTATATCAACTTTGTATGAAAAATATCGTCAAAATGTATGAAAATATTGAATTATTCAAAAAGTTCAAATTTGCAAATCAGCAAATTTCTGCAAAAAAATTAAACGTTTTTGTAAGATCTAAGGATGCATTTTAAAGTGCAATATTCGAAATGGCGGCGACATGACGCCTCAAGAGTTGTTTTTCATGTTCAAAATCATCAAAATTACTAAAGTGTAATATTGAACAGTATTAAAGCTTCAACCAAATATTTTTTTCCATCTTCATGCTCGATACAAGTGTTGAACCATAAGCTTTCAGATAGCGCGTAACTTTGGGAAAATATTGCATTACTTAAATATGCATTTTGTACTTTATTTTATTGTTACATTTTTCAATTTTTTGACTTTAGTCAATTTGACGTCATAAAAGTCAAAGAAATTTAAATTTTAGTTAAATTTCAATTATGAATCAAAATAATATAATACATGAGGTATATTTTAAAATGATAAAAACCATAAAAATCTCAAAAAAGTGTTTGGGTAGTTTTGGCCGCTCCTTTATATGGAGCCCGACCATTGTGCGGATGAAACCTGATCGAGTTGTCCACGAGCAATGAGCTACAAAACAGGTGGCGCAGTTCCGTTTAATAGTGTGTGTGTGTGTGTGACAACTGCATAAAGTTGTAAATGACACCTAACACCAATACATCGCTGATCTTGCCTACGTCACTATTTGTGTTTACAATTTGAAATCCCTTGAAGCGAAAGCAAAAAGTGCGCGAGTTCGGAAGTTTTTCCACTTTATTTCGTACAGTTTTAACAATCTGGAATTTTGATAGAATGCAGCAGTGTTTAGTCAATGTGTGCAAGATAACGACACAGGAAGCGAAGAACGATTCTATACCATTACCCGGAATAACATTACCCGGAATGTAATTTACCGGAATACCACTTACCGGAATGTACCATTACCCGGAAAAACATACCATTTACCGGAATGCACCATTACCCGGAAAGGCAAATCTTCCATTTTCGACGACCTTTTTCAGTACATTTGTATAGCAGCATCCATTTATTACGTAACGCTAAAATTGGAAATTTTTTGACTGCCCCCCCCCCTTCGTAACGCTTTTTGTATGAAAAATTTCAAATTTTTGTATGAGCCGTAACGCTTGAGCCTCTCCCCCCCCCCTAGAGCGTTACGTAATTTATGGATGCCGCCATACAATATTTATTCTCTTTCATTGATGCTCAGCACAACTTATATCACGCTTCCATAAACACTTTTTCAAAAGACATTCTTCAAACATTATGGACCAAATATGTTTTTCCTTTATGCCGGCGTTACGACTCAACTGGCACAAAGCTGTTTTAGTAGTATTTCTACAGTTAATAGCTGAGAGCCTATGTCAATCGACCACTTTTGCATTTTTTCATAGTTTGACAAGTATGTAAGTACTCTAGCTCTGAAACGTCGTCAAATTTGCCAATCAGAAATAATTTTGAACCGGCGGTATTCAATTCTATCAACCTCAGCTTGATCTTTCTGAATAGCTTCACTTTGCCGTAACGAATATTACGATACTAAAATTTAATTGCACATGTCATTTATTTGCGATTTAATTAGCAAAGTATCGCTTGATAGGGTGCAGAATTATCTGAAATTTTGCAAAAAGAGGCACTACAGTACGACGCACATTGTGGCCAAATATGAACTAGTAGCTTTCAAAGAACCCCACTGCCGAAGTGAATCAAAAGTGTCAAGAACAGGATCCAGATCCCTATATATCGAAAAACTATGTCTTCAAATTAAGGCTATAAAACTAAACATTACAGGCAAGGATAAAAATAATGAAAAGAATTATTTTTGTTATATATATTTGATGTCAAATATCAACGAGTCAATTTAAATCGAAAAAATCGCCTATCAATTAAGGTATGGTGCATTGGAGTAAATGGAACATCCCAGCATTTCGAAATGTTTGGATTTATGATGGTTTTCTTCTTCTCTTCAGTTGAAACAGTTTAGAATCCAATTTAAATATTGTATCAAAAAAAAAACACTAATCTTGCGAGGGAAGTGACATACAACAGTGCAATTCTCATTTTAGCTTTAAGGCTCCCCCGAATCAACACGATTTTTTAAGCGACTTCGAAAAAATCGACGTGATTTCGTTGTTGAGTCGTTGCAAGCACTCTTATAGGGAACCATCTAGACCGACACGACGAAAATCGCTGCGACATTGCGTCGCTGTGGGTTAGACACGCTCATCAAACTGTGCATGCAGCGCATGTGCATGTTGCTGTCGCCGTAAAAAATCGCCTTGGCTCCCCCTATGGTTTGAGGGAATTTAAAAAATCAAGACGAAACTAAGAGTGCCTTGGTGATCGAGAGTAGGGACACTATCCGCCATTGTGACGTCGGATTCCGGAATATTGAACCACAATAGATCTATTTTTCTTTGAATTCCTTGATTGTGCTATTTCTCCACGAATTGTCTGAATGTCTGTACACCGAATCAAGGATAATATACTAGAAATAATAGTTAGCAATCATAAGAAGAAGATATTTGGTCATTTTCTACTAAACACATTTTACCAAAAATGCCGAGATCGGTGGAACTCGAAAGAACCGCCAACGAAATAAAGAAGGGTGAATATCAGATGAAAGGTCAGATCAGATGAAATGGTTCATTCTAGAAAAGGGGATATACGGAGGATTTGCATTCGGTCGATTGACGTTTACAGAAACGACATTCGGTGAATTGACACTCGGCGAAAAGTAGCACAAGCAATCGTGTTAAACATTCTAACCATTGCTTATTAATTAACATTTGGACACTTGGACACTACCGACAGTCGAATGTCAAAAGTAAAGGTACATAGTTGTAGACAAATTTAGCCAGTTCAGCCAAGACAAGCTGCAAAGATAAGTTGAAAGAACAACTTATTTTAAAAGAAGGGTGAATCATCTATGAAACGCAAATATATGAAGATGGTGCATGTTGACATAATCAAGTACGAAGATATCTCAGCCTCCTCTTCGATGCTTACGTATTTTGATGGAAGAACATCTCCTGTCCATTATCGTTGGTGATCATTTTAAATATTTCAAGTCAAAATACTGACCTGAAGGATCGTGAAACGGTTAAAAGGACGTTAATGAAAAAGGCGAGAAATAGAGATATAATTTTCCGGTAAATGGTCCTTCCGGGTAACGGTTTTCCGGTAAATGGTTCATTCCGGTAAATGGTTTTCCGGTTAATGGTCTTCCGGTAAATTGCATTCCGGGTAATGGTTTTCCGGGTAATGTCGGAGAACCGCGAAGAACAGTGATGTTTGCATAAGTTTTCACACTTTCCCCAAAGAACCGCAAGCGATCGAAATGGGTGAATTTTGTGGGCTCATCAAGATCCGGGTACATCGCTTTATGTATGCGCCCATCACATCTGACGATTTTGTGCTCAATGCTTCGATCCGGCAATCGTTGACAGGTGCAGGTCGAAATAGTCTGGTCTGAGTCGGTAAGATTTCTTTGTACAGTACTAAGAAACTTAATGTTAGGGGGGTCCGTAGCCTTGAGGTTACGCTTTCGCTTCATAAGCGGAAGGTCATGAATTCAATTCCCAGCCCCTCCAAAAAAATAACCCGTCCAGCCATCAGAAGACGCCGCACGGAGGACCGTGCATAGGGGTGCACATCCATCCTCCGTCAGCATCAGATGGTGATTGAGACAAACTGACCCACTTCGCAGGCAGCTAGCCTCAAACGACTCAGGAACACGGCAAAACGAACCACCGCAAGAGCAATGGACTATGGCTTATGGAAATCGATTGGACCAACAGCAGAGCACTCTCCTACCTGCTCGGTGTGAAAGGTGAGAGCAAAAGAGCAGAAGAGAGTGAAAGCAGATGTAAATATAGATTAGTTAAAAATAGAACTGCATCGGTAAGGAAGAAAGGAAGATACAGATGAACTGATTCCGGCACAGTAGTGGCCACTAGCACGGAGTGCCTTAAAAAAAAAGAAACTTAATGCCAATAACAGCTTTTCCCTCATTTTGTACTCCGGAAGCGTGATGCGTTGAGAGTTATCAATGGATTGTGGCTAACCTTTTGCTGTCGTGGATAAGATTCCGAAGGGTGATATCAAGATCTACATGGGCGACTTCAATGCGAAGATCGGATCCGACAACTCGAGCTATGAGCCAGTCATGGGACGCCATGGTCTCGGAGAAATGAGCGAAAACGGAGAACTGTTGGCAGAGTTTTGTGCAATAACGACATGGTGATCGGGGGATCGCTCTGCCCCCATCGTCCGGTTCACAAGGTCACGTGGGTCTCCCGTGACGGCTTTACCGAAAATCAAATAGACCACATCTGTATCAGCCGAAAGTGGAAACGGAGCCTTCTTGATGTGCGGAATAAACGTAGCGCTGACATCGCATCCGACCATCACCTCCTCATCGGCGAGGTGCGTCTGCGCATTGCGCGGATTCGTCGACAGGAGGAAAGAGTCGGACGTCGATTTAACACACGCCGACTGGAAGATGCCACAGTGAAAAGGTCCTTCGTCGAAGAACTGGAGACTCGTGCTGCTAATATTTCGGAAGGTGGCAGCGTAGAAGAGCAATGGACCGCCATCAAGAATGCCTTCATCACTACCAGCGAAAATAATCTGGGTGAGCTACGCACTCGGAGAAAACAGTGGATTACCGATGAAACCTGGAGGAAGATAGAGGAGCGGAGAGAAGCCAAAGCCACGATAGAGCGGGCGAAAACCAGAGGAGCCAAGGCACTTTCCCGTCAACGATACTCGGCTCTAGAAAGGGAAGTTAAGCGCTCATGTAGGCGGGACAAACGAGCGTGGGCGGACTCCCTTGCTGACGAAGGTGAGAAAGCCGCAGCAAACCGGCGACATTGGTCTTCTCTATGATATCTCACGACGCCTCAGCGGGGCAAAGATGAATACGACGATGCCCGTGAAAGACACGACTGGACAACTGTTAACCGACCCCACTGACCAGCTAAAACGCTGGTTTGAGCACTTCGAACAACTTTTCCAAGTGTCAACCCGGCCACCAACACCCTCAGCATGATCCGCCTAGGCGTATTAGTCGCGTTAACACCAAAGCTCCATCACTGCATGAGATAGAAACAGCCATCCAAAGTATGAAATCCAACAAAGCCCCTGGGGTCGATCGCATATCAGCCGAGATGCTCAAAGCAGACCCCGCAATATCCGCTCAACTGTTGCATCAAACTATTCCGCAATATCTGGGACAAACGCGACTTTTCCGGCCGACTGGATGCAAGGCGTGTTAGTGAAGGTACCCAAAAAGGGTGACCTCACTGTATGCGATAAATTGGCGGGGCAATCATGTTGCTATGTATTGTTCTCAAAGTTCTATGCAAAGTGATCCCTAAACCGGATCCAGGAGAAGATCGATGCGACTCTCCGTCGACAGCAAGCGGGATTCCGTGCCGGACGATCCTGTGTGGACCATATTGTCACGCTCCGTATCATCTTGGAGCAAGTCAATGAATTCAAGAGTCCCTGTATATGGTATTCATTGACTACGAAAAAGCTTTCGACCGACTCAATCACGAAAATATGTGGGGTGCCCTGAGACGCAAGGGTGTTCCTGAGAAAATCATCGGCCTCATCGAAGCGCAGTACGAGGCCCTTTACGTGCAGAGTATTGCACAACGGGGTCTGAACCCATCCGGGTTGTAGCTGGAGTGAGGCAAGGATGTATACTATCACCACTACTGTTCCTAATCGTAATTGACGAGATCCTGATAGGCGCCATTGACCGTGAACAAAACCGTGGGCTGCTGTGGCAGCCTATTACTATGGAGCACTTAAATGATCTCGATTTGGCTGATGATATTGCTATACCGAACATACTGGAAAGAGACCAAGTCTTTTTCCGGTCTTGTCGATTAAACCGCTGGAATGGCCTCCACAAAGCCCAGACCCAACCCCATCGAGAATTTGTGGGCGATTCTCGATGCCAGGGTTGAAAAAACTGGTGTTACCAACAAAAATAATTATTTGAAGCCTTGGAGCGCGCCTGGGAAGAACTAGATCCACAACACCTACAAAACCTGGTGAAAAGCATGCCGAAGAGCCTCCAGCAAGTCCAAGGCCAAAGGAGGACACATTAACTATTAAATTGCTTTTTATTTTTCTTAAATCATCTTTTCTGGGGCCAAGAAGGAAGTGGGCACTTATTTTTGTCACTACTTTTTTTCAATACAAATTGATTTTTCTTTTCTTTAAGTAAAATTCTTTTTTTTATCAAAATTTCGTAAGTGCAAATTTAAAAGAACATCAAAAATAAAATATCACAAAAGATTTAGGGTGGTTAACTTTAATTTGAACAAATCAATGAGAGAAATCCGAAAACTGGTAAGGTGGGCACTTTATTTTGCCTCTCACTGTAATATTTCCACATTAAAATAATGTTTTTTTTTTTGAAGGTTGACAAAATCGGGTCAAAAGGGTGTTAAAATCGGGGTAGACAAAATCGGGTCTAAAAAGGTGCTAAATCGGGGTAGATAAAATCGGGGGTAGACAAAATCGGGGGCAGACAAAATCGGGTCATTACTGTATTATAAATACGAAAGAAATCTGGAGAGAAGTTATTTTTATAGAATTGAATTATCGTTATGAAAAGAAGGTTTATATTATAAAAATATTTCCAAACAAGAGTGTTGTGTAACTGAAGAGATAAGGCCAGTCCTAGTTATCTCATTACGAATGTAACCCGACAGCCTTGCGAGTTTCCCGGGAACAAGTAAAAATGGCTTACGCGCCACTCCCGAGGGAGACCACTTACCGAGATTGAAAGGTTGCCCGACCCGAACTGAGACCCCTTCAGGGGAGGGTTTCTGGTTTTTTTCCCAAATGAATGGGCGGGAAACAAGCTGGCTGATCAGGGAAACGAAATGCTTCACGACCGAAGTCGTGCAAATAAAGAAACTAGAGTGCGTAAAGGTGATTTTCCGCCGACGAACAAAGTAGTGCTCGCGATGGTTATCATCACGGGAAAAACAAGACTCAAACACCCTCGAACGAATCTTCGTTCGATTAAAGAGCTGTCCCTTGGTTGAATTCGGAGTCAACCCTCTCCAGTAAAAATATCCAAAAAAAAATGACCAAACACAAAACTACCCGAAACGTGAAAATCCCTCTACATTTACCTTTCTAGACTTCTCCCAAGAAAAAGCTATTCAAACACTTTTGGACTATAGTGTACTCATTTATTAAAACACCGCCTCTTCAAATTCAAACTTCCCTCCCTGTCGTTTCATGCTATATTAAATTCAATTTCTTACTTCTACTTTATCGACAATTCAGTTTCTCTTTCATATTTACAATCTTAAAACTCTAGGCCTATTCTACTACTGCATTCCCTCTTTACTCTAGCTATTCTCTTTCTCTCGTCTGTGCGGTTAATTCATTTGTGTGCGGTGCGACGGGTGGTGTTCAATCGGGGATTCAATTTATGTTGCCGACTACCGACGCATAAACGAACGAACGGTAGGGCCGAAATGAAACGGTGTGGGCCACGCTAGCGGTTTAACTCGGGCTAGGGGGCGAAATTCACCATGCGCATGGGATAGAAAAATGAGTTACTCACGGTTTTGCAACGGTTACTTGCGTGGAGGCATCGGCGGTTGCTTCTGTTGCTGCGGCACCTCACGTGGCCGACACGCGGATCTCCTACCGGACTTCGCTTCTTCTACTTGCTCATCAGGTTGCCCGTTCCCAACGGCGCCTCACACGGGATTCGTGGACTTGCTCGACGGGGTACAGCGCGTCACATCGGTGGTCGTCACCAACGATGGCTCAGTTGGTAGCGTGCCGTGACTCTCACGCGGGGGTTACCGGGTTCGAAACCGGTTCGGGACGCTCGACGGAACTTTGCTGGTTGTTCTCACGGAAATATGCTGGGTTTGCTGACTATCGGTCTGAAACCGACTCGCTCGTTGTTGCTGCCCTGCCAAGGGCGCGGGTTTGATGGTACGCTTGCCCTCTCCGGCCCACGTGTACCGCCGGGAAAACTCCGAAAGCTGGAAAGCGGGGTCGAAAACGGTCGCTAACTTGGGGGTTGTGGTGTGACGGACCTTGCAACTTGCCACAAATCTGTCGCATCAACTACTCGCACTAAAACCGCCAACTCGCACAAATCGCTACTAACGCACTTGACTTTGCCTTTCTAAGCTGAACTATCACACCACGGCGCGGTTAAACTAAACTTGGACCGCTCTCGCCTCTTCCGCAGACCAGAACGAAGTGAAAGAGTCAAGTTCAAGGATCCTCAGAATAGGCGCGAGATTTGTAAAATCTTCGTCGCCGGAAATTACGCGAAATCTACGAAGTAGAATTTCGCGAAGGTCAAAAATCCGCCTTCACGCATACTACTTTCTCTACCCGTCGGGAGAAAGCATTCAATTTCCCTAAGTGGGCACGATCATCCAACTCGCTGCCCACCCGAAGTTTTATAAAAGACTTAAGGGGTCAACGAAACTTGAAACCCAGGTCGATGCCCGAGCCCTCGAACCGAGATCACGGTCTTCTGCAACAGGATCGCTTGGCTGTCGATTTACCGCCTCAGAGCCAGAATCGAACAGGGAACTCATTCTACAAATGGTATGCGGAGTGGAGCAAATGAACAAATGAACTCGAATTCAGTATTTCACTCAAAGTGAGTGGTCCTATATACAGGGGTATTCAATGGTATAATTCAACATACGGAAATTATTCTGTACAACTAATATTCATTTTAAATTCAATTATTCGTGGTACCGCCACATCATTCCTCACTAAATTTTCGAAAATTTGATTGGAGTTGAATCAAAAGGTTCGAAAAACCAATCAAATTTTCGAAGGTCATTTGATACTTACTTTTGTATTTACTTAGGACCTCCGGGTCATATGTGTTCATCGTCAGAAATTTGACTCAACCTCTATTTACAAGTCATGAAAGAATTATCATGCCTGCCACTGACCATCAACGTTTTACAACTCCGGTCTCCAGCAGAAATCTCCAAATAAATTCAAAAGCAAATCAAAACCTTAAACAAATTTCTAATTTTAATATTTACAAGGAAATTAAAAACCAATATATACAAAAGCAACTCTCAAAATATAAAGAAACAACATCTTGATCAAACAATTAAACTGAAACTACGCATCAGGCTGTTGGCAACACAATCATACATTTATAAAATAAGCTAAAACATTTAATAATCCACATCAACGAAAAAATCTCAAAAATCTTACATCACAAACCAAAAACTTAAACGAGAATTCAACCCAACCTCAGTTTAACAAACTAAGAACACGGTGTGATTTCTCCCGAAAAACTATCACCTCAGTGAAAAACGTTATCTAACTGGTGAATTTTAATGCAATCCTAACCCCAGGTCTCTACCCGAGAACGAACGATTCACACAAACTCACCTTAAATGGGGGTCTGTTTCAATTTACGATCAACTACCCAGAACTTTTTTCCAGAAAGCGTTGATCATAATATCGAAACTCAAAACATAAACTGGGAACTTTCTAACCGTCAGAATCGTCCGACTACGAAAAAACCCGAAAAAGACAAAAAAACATAATTTACCATCTATGCACCCCTAGGGTGCAACATACATTCACCCAAACATTCATCTCATTCATTCTTTTCACGCATTCTGCCAACACTGCCGATGAACCAAAACAAAGTTTGACGGATCGGTAAAAAAATTCACGTGGAAAACGGTCTAGGTGTGAAAAGTTATCATGAAAGTGGTGAAAATCGGTGCGAAATTTGAAGAAAATGTGTGTAGCTGTGCAGATGAAACAAGGAAGGAGAGTTATATCATCATCGTTCCATCGAAGATGTAAGTATAAAGAGTAATTTTTTTGTGTTTATTTCGTTCGCAGGTAAGCCACATCAGCTCTCGACGGAGGTGTTCGTTGCTGGGGGAAGAGTGATGAATCGACCCGGACCAACCCAAAACAACGATCGGTAAAGAAGGACTTGGTGGAGTGCCTAAAAATAGACGGGTCATGAATGTATCGGCAAAGGAGAATGGAAACAAACTGGAGAATCGATACAGGAGGATTTACTATGGAAAAGGAATCGATGGATGATAACGTGGATTCAAAGGATCAATTTGGATTATGGAGGTGGATGAGCTAACCGGAAGGGATCAAACTCAGGCAAAAGGATTGGTGTTTCTTTGCGGATCAGTTGAAAAAGCTGAACGCAGCCTCGTCTCATCTAAACTAATAACAGTAGATCAGCCCCACGTTGGGCGCCAAATGTAACCCGACACCTTGCGAGTTCCCGGAACAAGTAAAAATGGCTTACGCGCCACTCCCGAGGGAGACCACCTTACCGAGATTGAAAGGTTGCCCGACCGAACTGAGACCCTTCAGGGGAGTTCTGGTTTTTCCCAAATGAATGGGCGGGAAACAAGCTGGCTGATCAGGGAAACGAAATGCTTCACGACCGAAGTCGTGCAAATAAAGAAACTAGAGTGCGTAAAGGTGATTTTCGCCGACGACAAAGTAGTGCTCGCGATGGTTATCATCACGGGAAAACAAGACTCAAACACCTCGAACGAATCTTCGTTCGATTAAAGAGCTGTCCCTTGGTTGAATTCGGAGTCAACCTCTCCAGTAAAATATCCAAAAAAAATGACCAACACAAAACTACCCGAAACGTGAAAAATCCTCTTACATTTACCTTTCTAGACTTCTCCCAAGAAAAAGCTATTCAAACACTTTTGGACTATAGTGTACTCATTTATTAAAACACCGCCTCTTCAAATTCAAACTTCCTCCCTGTCGTTTCATGCTATAATAAATTCATTTCTTACTTCTACTTTATCGACAATTCAGTTTCTCTTCATATTTACAATCTTAACTCTAGCCTATT